>NC_053027.1:250268889-250376400 GCF_003073215.2 Triticum urartu | reverse complement strand
GGAGGCTTCTTTGATTACTCAATGTTTTGCCTGATCATCCTCGCAAGAAAAATGAAATAGTTGATATCTTTTATAACGGACTAACCAATGCTTCCAGAGACCACCTGGATAGTTGTGCTGGTTGTGTTTTCAGGGAAAGAACTGATGATCAAGTTGAATTTCTATTGAATAATCTGTAGAGTAATGAAAATGATTGGACACTTCCTGAACCAATTCCTAAGCCAACTCCGAAGAAAAGGGGTATTCTATTTCTCAGTCCTGAAGATATGCAAGAGGCAAAGAAATCTATGCAAGAGGCAAGAGGCAAAGAAATCTATGAAAGAGAAAAGGGGTATTAAAGCTGAAGATATTAAAAATTTACCAGCTATTGAAGAAATACATGGTCTTGATAACCCGACACAGGTAGTAAAGGTAAATTCTCTCTATAGATTTGATGAAGGTGATATTCCTCGTAATATGTCTAATAGCCAATGCTTGGATGAGTTTGATAATTTTATTGTTAAACAAAAAAACTTCAATGCTTATGTTGGTAGACAATTGAAACGTGATGCTTATATGATTGAACAGTTGAGTGATTATATGTCTAGAGTTAAAGGTGAACTGAAACTTATTAGTAAACATGCTTCTATGGTTACCACTCAAGTAGAACAAGTGCTTAAAGCTCAGAATGATTTGCTCAATAAATTAAATAATAAGAAAAATGATAATGTTGTTAGAGTTGTGACTAGAGGGGATAAAATGACTCAGGAACCTTTGTATCCTGAAGGCCACCCTAAGACAATTGAGCATGATTCTTAGAGAACTAATGTTGATGCACCTAGTTCTTCTAAGAAGAAGAAAAATAAAAATGATAGGACTTTGCATGCTTCTAGTGAACCCGTTGTTGACACACCTGAGAATCCCAATGATATTTCTATTTCTGATGCTGAAACACAATCTGGTAATGAACATGAACCTAGTGATAATGTTAATGAAGATGTTCATGTTGATGCTCAACCTAGGAATAATAATGATGTAGAAATTGAACCTGCTGTTGATCTTGATAACCCACAATCAAAGAATCAATGTTTTGATAAGAGAGACTTCGTTGCTAGGAAGCACGGTAAAGAAAGAGAACCATGGGTTCAAAAACCCATGCCTTTTCCTCCTAAACCATCCAAGAAAAAGGATGATGAGGATTTTGAGCGCTTTGCTGAAATGATTAGACCTATCTTTTTGCGTATGCATTTGACTGATATGCTTAAAATGAATCCTTATGCTAAGTACATGAAAGATATTGTTACAAATAAAAGAAAGATACTGGAAGCTGAAATTTCCACCATGCTTGCTAATTATACTTTTAAGGGTGGAATACTAAATAAACTAGGAGATCCCGGAGTACCAACTATACCATGCTCCATTAAAAGAAACTATGTTAAAACTGCTTTATGTGATCTTGGAGCCGGTGTCAGTGTTATGCCTCTCTCTTTATATCATAGAATTGATTTGAATAAGTTGACACCTACTGAAATATCCTTGAAAATGGCGGATAAGTCAACTGCTATACCTGTCGGTATTTGTGAGGATGTGCATGTTGTTGTTGCAAACGTTACTATTTTAGCGGACTTTATTATTCTTGATATTCCCGAGGACGATAGTATGTGTATTATTCTTGCTAGACCCTTTTTGAATACTGCAGGGGCTGTTATTGATTGCAACAAAGGCAATGTCACTTTTCATGTTATTGGTAATGAGCATAGGGTACACTTTCCGAGGAAACAACCTCAAGTCCACAGTATTAATTCTATTGGAAAAAATTCAACGATTACTATTGGAGATTTTGAATTTCCTCTTTCTACTGTCAAGAAGAAGTATTATATTCTTATTGTTGGGGACGTGAATATCCCCGTTGAGGTAACCTAGTGTTATTCGAAAATTCTTCGGTTTCATGTCATTCGAAAAGAGTTTGTTAACAATACTTGATCAACCTTGTTAGTGGATTCCTTTTGATGAGCATGAGATGGATGAAGTTAGAAAGCACAAGTCTCTGTACCCTCCTTTTACTTTCTGTTATTTAGATTAAATAAACCAAAAATAGTATTTTCTGTCTGTTTTCTAAATTATCCTTGCAATAAAAAATACCCAAAAATAAAAGTTCTCCAAATGTCCTGAAAATTTTAGATGATATTTTGTAGAATATTTAAGAATTATTGGCACTGAGAACACACCAGGGGGACCACACCACCTGGCCATGAGGGTCCAGGGCGCGCTTACCCCCCTGGGGCGCGCCCCCTGCCTCGTGGACCCCATGTGGGCCCCCTCCACTTATTCTTGCACCCACACACTTTGTCTTCCTCCAGAAAAAATCATCCACCAGCTCAAACCTAAGTTCTAGCTTATCTTGATGCCATTTTCGATCTCCTTGCTCAAAGCTCCATTCACAAAACTGCTTTGGGGGTTGTTCTTCAGTATGTGACTCCTCCAATCGTCCAATTATTTTTTCTAGTCCTTTATTTATTGCAAATTTTTGCTGCTTAGGTGACCCTGTTCTTGAGCTTGCATGTCAAATTTATGTGGTCAAAAGTAGTTTTAATGCATGATATGGCCTCTAGGCACTTGTGGGAATAGTTGCTATCAATCTTGTTGAGTTTGGTTCACTTTTATTTTGGGTCACTAAAAATTTCAGAAATTTTTCAGAGCAAATGATGAAGAGATTGTTGAGGGGCTCTTCGAGCCGAAGCTCGAAGGATAACCAAAGTGAAGACAATAGGAAACCCAAATATAATCTCCCTCGCACTGCGGAGGTTCGGCCGTGCGAATGGCCTTGTGATGAGTTCTTGAGAGCAGCCGTGATTTATGACGACTTCTATTATTTGGTTGAGAATGCAGGCTCATCGACTTCCTCCGCGACCAACGTGAATAGTATCTCCTCCTCACTAAAATTTCGTGCAAAATTTTTACTTTCATGCTAAGAAAACACCACCTTTAGTGGAATTTCACTTATATGATGAGGTTAAGGAGATGTCACTATATGAGTTTCGTCGGGTCTGTAAGATACCCTTTGCGGGCAGCATAGAGGAACCACATCGTAATGATTTGGACGGGTTTATTAATACGGTTGTTGTAGGGGAAACTAGGAAAGTTTCCGATGCAAGAATTACTAGCATACATTTTCCTATTCTACGTTACTTTGCAATATTTTCTAGTAGATGCTTAATTGGTCGCGGGAACAGTGCAAATCTCAGTGCTCCTGATATTGTTATTTTGTGCCATGCTTTGTTTCGTGACACAACTTTCAGTCTTGGAGCTATTGTTGCTAAATGATTAAATCTTAACCTAAAAAGGGTCCCATCTTCGGAGGCATCTTTGCTTCGCGCCTTGCTGCACACTTTAGGATACCTATTAGGCATTATGAGAAAGAGGAAAAGTTGCCGCCCCCTATTTTTCTAGATTATAAGAGCATGGTAGAACATGATTTTATTATTAAGGATAAGAAGAAGATGCTTAAGTATAAAATGATTTTTGATAAAAACTACTATGAGATTATTACCTTGCCTGCGCCCTCTTTGTTTAACATATTTTCAGGCACGTACCATGTTTTGCCAGAGGCCGTTCACGCATACTGGAGCCGGAGAGCAGCTCTAGAGACTTAGCCGAACCCACCCCTTGACCCTTATCGACAGTCTATTAATCAATGGGATCCAGAGGAGATCGCCAACCAGTGGCATCCAGAGGACACTCCTCCGTAGACCGGAGAGGGCAGCTTTGAGCCATGGCCCTAGACCAACTTAGGCAAAAAGCCTAAGCTTGGGGGAGTACGTATTTCTCACCGACATTACATTCATGTTCACACACTCATTCCAGTTGTCGGTGCTCATACTTTTTCATTGTACTATCCATGCTAGTTTAATTTCTTTTTAATCCTTCTTCTTATGTGTTTGAAAAACCTTAATAAAAACAAAAAATATTAGTTGTAGCTTTTAGCTAGTTTACTTCCGATGCCTGTAGCAGTAGTAATTCAAGGAAAACCTAAAAACATTTCTCGTTCTTCGTTTGCTTGTTGGGAGCTTTCCCGTGTAAATAGTTTTGTTTATTTTCGTTTATTTGGGGGTCGAGAGGAGAACACCATGATGAAAATGTTGAGTGGCTCTCATATGAATTATTGTTGATCTAACAAAGAGCCCATATTACCTTGTCTTCTCCCTTGTATTGAATGCTTGCAGATTCCAGCTTAGTCCAATGCACGTGCACTATTATTATTATCCACACCGTTCGGTTGTGCAAGTGAAAGGCAATATTGACGATATATGATGGACTGATTGAGATGAGAAAAGCTGGTATGAACTCGACCTATCTTGTTTTTATAAATATGATTAGTTCATCGTTCCTGATTTAGCCTATTATGAATGAAACATGTTTGCAATGACAATTAAAGATTAGAGTTGCTCATTCCATGCTTAATTAGCTCGGAGTTTATAATGGTTTACCTTGCGTGCCAACATGCTATTAAAATGATTGTGATGTGGTATGTAGGGCGGTATCCTCCTTTGAAAGATTCGAGTGGCTTGACTTGGCACATGTTCATGCATGTAGTTGAAACAAAATCAACATAGCGTCCATGATATTTATGTTCATGGTGAATTATATCCTACTCATGCTTGCACTTAGTGTTGATTAATTTTAATGCATGTTCATGACTGTTGTCACTCTCTAGCTGGTCACTTCCGAGTCTCTTTCTAGCCTTCACGTGTACTAAGTGGGAATACTGCTTGTGCATCCACTTCCATAAACCCCAAAAGTTATTCCATATGAGTCCACCATACCTTCATATATGCAGTATCTACCTGCCGTTCCAAGTAAATTTGTATATGTCAAGCTCTAAACCTTCAAATGAAATTCTGCTTTGTATGCTCGAATAGCTCATGTATCAACTAGGGTTGTCTATATCTTCCATGCTTGGTGGGTTATTCTCACGAGGAGTGGACTCCGCTCCTCATTCACGAGAAAATGGCTGGTAACCGATATGCCTAGTCCCATGCTTAAATTAAAATAATTGCAAATAGAGCTCCCCAGGATTGTTGTTATTTGGAGGCACACGTTGTTTCGGACAAGCCATGGATTGATGTTTGTTGGTGGTGGGGAAGTATAAACTTTACCATTCAGTATGGGAACTGCCTATAATGTGTGTAGCATGGAAGATATCGAGATCTCTTGGTTGTTATGTTGACAATGGAAGTATACCACTCAAAATATTATTCATATCTGTTTCAAAAATCGAGCGCTGGCACATGTACAAATCCCTGCTTCCCTCTGCGAAGGGCCTATCTATTTACTTTTTATGTTGAGTCATCATCCTCTTATTTAAAAGCACCAATTGGAGAGCACCGCTGTCATTTGCATGCATTAATATTAGTTTACATTGAGTATGACTGGATCACTTTTACCATGAATTACAATGTTTAGTCAGACCTTGAACTTCATAGGTGCTCTGCATTTATGTTTTGGGGTCTCAGAAAGGGCTAGCGAGATACCATCTTGTTATATCATATTATGATTGTTTTGAGAAAGTGTTGTCATTCGAGATTTACTATTATTGCTCGCTAGTTGATTATGCCATTGATATGGTAAACATGAGACCTAAATGTTATTGTGAATATGGTTAGTTCAAAATCTTTGCTGAAAACTTGAATGCTGGCTTTACATATATACAAACAAGATCAAACAGAGTTTGTAAAAGTTTTTCTTTATCACTTTCAGTTTGTCAACTGAATTGCTTGAGGACAAGCAAAGGTTTAAGATTGGGGAGTTGATACGTCTCCATCGTATCTACTTCTCCAAACACATTTGACTTTGTTTTGGACTCTAACTTGCATGATTTGAATGGAACTAACCCGGACTGACGTTGTTTTCAGCAGAATTGCCATGGTGTTATTTTTGTGCAGAAATAAAAGTTCTTGGAATGACCTGAAACTTCACGGAGAATATTTTTGGAATTAAAATACTAGTGAAAGAATCAACACCAGGGGGGCCACTCCCTGTCCACGAGGGTGGGGCGCGCGCCCTTGTCTCATGGGCCCCCTAAGGCTCCACCGACCTCAACTCCAACTCTATATATTCACGTTCGGGGAGAATAAAATCAAGGAGAAGGATTCGCCGCCACCAAGCCCTAATCTCTCTCGGGAGGGCTGGTCTATAGTCCGTTCGGGGCTCCGGAGAGGGGAATCCGTCGCCATCGTTATCATCAACCTTCCTCCATCACCAATTTCATGATGCTCACCGCCGTGTGTGAGTAATTCCATCGTAGGCTTGTTGGACGGTGATGGGTTGGATGAGATTTATCATGTAATCGAGTTAGTTTTGTTAGGGTTTGATCCCTAGTATCCATTATGTTCTAAGATTGATGTTGCTATGACTTTGCTATGCTTAATGCTTGTCACTAGGGCCCGAGTGCGATGATTTCAGATCTGAACCTATTATGTTTTCATGAATATATGTGAGTTCTTGATCCTATTTTGCAAGTCAATAGTCACCTACTATGTGTTATGATCCGATAACCCCAAAGTGACAATAATTGGGACCACTCCCGATGATGACTATAGCTTGAGGAGTTCATGTATTCACTAAGTGTTAATGCTTTGTTCCGGTACTCTATTAAAAGGAGGCCTTAATATCCCTTAGTGTCCAATAGGACCCCGCTGCCATGGGAGGGTAAGACAAAAGATGTCATGCAAGTTCTTTTCCATAAGCACGTATGACTATATTCGGAATACATGGCTACATTACATTGCTGAACTGGACCTAGTTCTGTGTCACCCTATGTTGTAACTGTTGCATGAGGAATCGCATCTGACATAATTATCCATCACTGATCCATTGCCTACGAGCTTTTCACATATTGATCTTTGCTTAGTACTTTACCGTTGCTACTGTTACAATCACTACAAAACCAATACTATTACTTTTGCCACTTCTATCGTTACTTCCATATTACTTTGCTACTAAATACTTTGCTGCAGATATTAAGTCTTTCAGGTGCCGTTGCATTGACAACTCAACTGTTAATACTTGAGAATATTATTTGGCTCCCCTTATGTTGAATCAGTAAATTTGGGTTGAATACTCTACCCTCGAAAACTGTTGCGATCCCCTATACTTGTGGGTTATCAGTACCATCAGAAGAGGACCTTGCTATTCCTGACCCAGAGGCGCAGTTGGTAGTGGCTCTCTATGCTATTCCTGATTGGAAACTTCCCTACTTGGCTTATATGACCCGGGAAGAGTTACCCGAGGATGGAACATTGTCAAGGCAAATCACCAGGAGATTTAAGTCTGACTATTGTTAATGGTGAGTTACACCGATGCAGTGTGACAGGTGTGTTCCAACGTTGTGTTTCTCCTGAAGAGGGCCATGAGATCTTAAGAGAGATCCATGAAGGTGATTGCGGTCATCATGCCGGCTCTAAGTCTTTAGTCACTAAAGCTTTTTGTCATGGGCTTATTGGTTGACGGCTCACGCTGATGCAGATGATATCGTCAGTAAGTGTGATGGATGTCAGAAATTTTCTCGAATGGCTCATGTGTTGGCTCAAGAGTTGAGGATGATTCAAATTACTGGGCCGTTTGCAGTCTGGGGGCTTGATATGGTTGGACCTTTCAAGAGGTCTAAGGATAAGAAAACCCACCTCTTGGTGGCAGTTGACAAATTTACCAAGTGGGTTCAACCAGGGCCAGTCAGCAAGTGTGACGCGGCAACCGCAGTTAAGTTTGTTAAAAATTGATCTTTCGTTTTGGTTCCCCTCATAGTATCATCACTGATAATGGCACTAATTTGTCTAAAGGTGCTATGAAGGAGTTCTGTCAATGAGAGCATATTCGTCTTGATGTCTCTTCTATGGCTCATCCACAGTCTAATGGTCAAGTTGAGAGGGCTAACCAAGAAATTTTTAGAGGTATCAAGCCTCGACTTATGGTTCCTTTGAAGAGAACACCGGGTTGTTGGGTTGAGGAGTTACCATCAGTACTCTAGAGTATCAACACCACCCCTAACAGGTCAACAGATTATACGCCTTTCTGCATGGTCTATGGTGCAGAGGCGGTTCTCCCAAGTGATATCCATCATGACTCGCCCCGTGTGGCGGCTTATGTTGAAGCTGATAGTGAGATCGCACGTCAAAACACACTCAATGGTTTGTATGAGTAGCGTGACCTTGCGGCGGCTCGTTCAGCGATCTATCAACAAGACTTGCATCACTATCATAGCCGTAGAGTTAAAACTCGAGCATTTCAAAAGGTGACTTGGCACTCCGGCTGATTCAAGATCATACTGATATGCTTAAGTTATCACCTCCTTGGGATGGGCCCTTTGTGGTTAGCAAAACCTGAATAACGGGTCTTACTACCTCATTGATATACGAGAACACAAGGATTCACGCAAGTTGGAGGAGGAGACCCGCCGGCCCTGGAATATTGCTCATCTTCAGCCTTATTACACCTGAGCCACCACCTCTTGTCTTTGTACATACATTTGTTAGTGTATATATTTTATGATCGATATAATAATCCCAGCATCCCTGATAATTCAGGGCCTCTGTCATTTCATTTCTATGTATCTAAGTCTTTATTATTTGGTCATAAGGTCTATTGGGGGCTTCCAACCCACTGGGTTTAGCTTTCATACCCTCTTGACCAGGCATGGATGCCAAATTATGAGTTATCCTACCTGTTTGTAACTTACTACTCCACTAGATGACCCACCGAACTCTTAACAATCAATATTTTTTAGACCCTGAACTCGTTAAGGTTAAAACGATGGCTTGTGTCGTGTGAGAGCCGGCTTAAGTGAGCTAGGATTAACTCAATAGTTGTGCGGCCCTTGAAAGCACATGGCCCTGCGAGCCAACTTGTATGGTCGTGCTTTAGTAAGCTGGCCACGCAATTATTTGAGATTTTGAATTTTTTCTTGAAGTCCTTTGTATTTTGTTTCTCCTTATATTTTTTATTTTAAGTGAATTTTGATAAACCGGATCATAAAACTATGATTGTATGACTCATGTTTGAATATTTTGGGTTTGGTAACCTGCCCTGGCTATGGACTGTAAGTCGTCAGTGTGCTTCGGTTTGAGCATTTGGAGTCATGTGATTATAGAATTTTGGGCTGTCACCCGCACTGGATATTGATGTTTAAGCCGTTAGAAGATCCAAATGTGCAAGTATGTTTTCAATTGTTACATGAATATTCGAGGTTTGGTAACCGGCCCTAATTTTTTTACTTTAACTCATCAATATATTTTGACTTTACTGGCCTTGATTATTATGTCCATAATAATTTAGGCTATATATTCTTGGGTTGTCACCCGCCCTGGTTTTTGACGTTAAGTCGCCAGGGTATAGTTTTAACCTCTTTTGGCAGGACATGCAGAGCTTTACACACAAATAAGAGTGATGCTATGGCTCGTGTGAATGATTAAGATCAAGACCATCATAAAAGATTAAACTAGTGTGTCAAAATTTAAGATCAACGTGCACGAAGGCATGACATGGCGGATCATTGTTTTAACCTAGCCTATTACAAGGGCATCATGAGCGTACAAGTTTGAAGCAAAGTGTTTTATGAAAAAACACTATTATACCCTGGCCTGAGAGCCGCCTGGTTTGTCATTGGTTTCCTTCTTGGCGATTTAACGACTCCGGGTCATCCCGTGCCGGCTCTTCTTCTTCTTCAGCCATCTGGAGGTCACGCGACGTCTAGTCGATGTTAGTTAAGGCCTCAAATATGGCTTCATTGTTTATAATAGGAGCAGAGTCAAGGTCAGGGGCAAAGAGGTGGTTATGCCTGGCAGGAACAAGATTCATCACTTCATGGGTAGGCGGCTTAATTATGTTGTTCTCATCATCATAAGCCGGCGTGTAGTGCTTCAGATTCAGCTCTTAAATAAGCTTGCACGCCACAGGCCGCATCTCCCTCACGCACTTGTCAAAATCTTGTTCTTCAAAGGCTGGCCCATCATCAAACTCGGGACATCCGGTGGCTATCTCGTCTAGGTCAACTTCTGCTTGCCATGCCTTGGCTCGACCTAGAGCAACGATAGCTCCAGCTCAGGCGGCTGACAATCGGCACTCTTCGATTTGAGCCGACGCTGTTGAGAACTGCTTTAGCGTGGCTTTGAGAAGGATTGGAGGCTTTCTTCCACCTGACAGAGCAACAAGACTGCGCAAAGTCCCAGTTTATAGCTGCTCGGTCAATTAGTATCGCCTTTAACTTCAGCAACATACTTTCACCAAGGCTGGCGCTTCTGGAGCCTGTTCAGTAGAGGCATAAGAGTCACCAGACGGGTTAAAAACGTTACATGTTATGAGTCGCCAGGTGAGTCAAATAAATAGAGAAACTAATGAGGAGTTGGGTATGAATCTTACCAAAGATGGCAGATGTCATTTGAATAATGTGTTGCTTTAAGTTGGCTAAATCTTCAGTCACCGGCTTAAGCGCAGCTTCAGCATCTTTGGCTCTATGCCGCAGGGCAGCTTTATCTGCCTCCCAGGTGGTTTTTTTAGTGTCAAAACTCGCTTTCGCCTTCTTCAACTCTTCTAATGAAGTCTTTAGCTGTGACTTGGCCTTGGCAGTTTCGGCATGTTGAAGTTCAATGTTTTTCTTCAAGTCACTTAGTTGTGACTCTTTCATGATCGGCTCTTCCTGGAATATAGTATTGAAGAAATGGTTATTATACAATAACATCAATTACATACAGATATTTAAGTCCCAGAGCACATTGCAAGCAATATCCTTGGCACTTGGGGGCTAATGTAGGTCATTTTCAATTCTTATTGACGACCTAGCTTATCTTGTTAGATTAAGCCGACCCTTAGGGGTTACAGGTTTGATTTTTCTAAAAGGTTATTCATGACCTGGCTTATCTTGTCAGATTAAGCCGGCCCTTGGGGGCTACATGTTTGGTTTTGTTAAAGGTTATTGAAGACCCGGTTCATCCTTGTTAGGATAAAACGTCCCTTGGGGGCTACGTGTTTGAATTTATTTATGGTTATTGAAGACCCGGTTCATCCTTGTTATGATAAACCGACCCTTGGTGGCTACATGAGTATATGCATATAAACAAGAGGAAAAGGGTCTAGTTTGTACCTCATATATCTGCCTCATCAGATTGACCAGGACAGCCTCCATGTCATGACTTATGTGCAGGAGCTTAGGTAACCTGCGTGTAGCTCGCCTACGCTAGAATCTTCATAGTGCTGCAGATCCGGCTTCAATTTGCCCTTGTCTGCGGCTGGCGGCTCTTCTTTAGCACTATGTTTGGCCAAAACAGTAGGATTCCCCGGCTCGGTATAGCCAGTGCTAGTGATGATGACATCTTCAGCACCCTTGGCAGGAGAAATCTCTTCAGTAAGCTTGGCAGGGCTTGGCGGCTTGGCACTTGGCGGGTCATGACCGCCCGTGGGGTTGTTTTCAATATGCATTGACTCAAGAGCTGAGGGGTCAATTCATGGTGGTGGGTCATTGACAGGGCCTTCAAGGTTTTGAACTGAAGCTTTAGGGGCTTCAGTCATCTGTGTTTCCGGTTCAGCAGCCTTGGGATATTTTGAAGATCCGCCCACTTTCTGCTTCTTGCCTGCTTTGTCTACGCCCCTATAGAAAAGATACAAGAGATCATGAGTGTGCATTGTTACAAGTCATTTATGAAAAAAGTGATATACTCACCCATGGGCAACCTTGAAGACATGCATTTGGGTTTCTGTAGAGTCGCCAGATGATGGAGAGGTTCCGTGATAGTTTGAGTCGGAAAGATTAAGAGGTTGGTGAAAAAGACCAACCTTCAAAATAGAAATTGCCGGGTTATGAGGCACCTCATTTCGGCGCTTGCGAGGAGCAGGAGTATTGGTAATCCAGAGTTGAGGTCTTGAGAACCATCACTCTGGGTCATACATTTAGAGTCATGCTGCTGCTTCTTCCAAAGAAAATTGGGGTCCAAATGGGCAAGGGGATGAGAAAATCTTACTTTTCGAATGACCCGTCGTGTTTTCCTCTGTTGCATTTGCATGGCTTGTCTCTGTTGCATTTGCATGGCTTGTCTCTGCGTCATCCTGTGAAGAGTTGGCATCAATAAGTTGCATAAAAAGATGACCAAGGGAATGAGGTTCTACCTCCGAGTCATCCAGCTTGAGAAGGTCTTTTGTTGTTTCTTTTTTACAACGACAAGGAGCTCAGCATGGGTCTTGGCCTTAGGATTTTTAACCGAGGAGGCAGCTTGCGATTTCCTGGTCCAGAAGGCGGAGTCGGCCTGCATAAGTGCAGAAAGAGATTAAAACAAGGTATAATGTTGAACTTAACTTATATTGAAACAGATAAAGGTAAACACTTACAGGTGGAGCTAGGTTCTGTTTAAAGAATGGTGGCAGGCCCACTTTGTCATAGTTCTCTTGAGACTCATCAAGCAGGGTCCTCATGGTCTTCAAGAACTCTTCAGCGGTGAAGTTGTCTATTGTGAACCGCTTAGGGTCACTTGGTTTGCCAGAATATTCACACATTAAGCTAGGGCGGCGGCTTAAGGGGAGTATCTTCCAAGAGGCCCAGCACCGGGTTAAATCAACCCCAAGTAACCCATGTGCCAATAAGGCTTTAGCCCTGGAAAGGAATGGGAGACCCACGACATGCTCTTATGGAATAATCTTGCTTGGAGGGTCAAAGTTCAGTGGAAGACTCTCAGCTCTAATCCCGAGCAGAGGGTTTGTTGTGGCTGGTGCGGTGTTTTTGCAGTAAAACCATGTGGTTTCCCATCCCTTGGCGTGACTGGGTAAGATGATGGAGGGAAAGCTGTTCTTCCTCCGTCTCTGAAATGAAATTCCACCTGATTCTTTACTCGGGCCGTTTTGGCATTCAGTCTGGCGGTTTATATAGAAGAACTCTTTGAAGAGGGGGACTGTCGGTGCTGTGTGAAGATAAACCTCACAGAAGATTTGGAAGTGGCAAATATTAGACACGGAGTTTATCCCTATATCTTGAGGATCCAGATTGAAATAATGAAGGAGGTCTCAGAAGAACCTAGACCCGGGTGGAATAAACCCTCTGAGTATGTCATAAGTAAAGACTACAATCTCATCTTCAACAGGGGTAGGAATTACTTTTACATTACTGAACCGCCATCCGATCTCCTATTGACTCGTCAACATGACTTGGCCTACGAAATCATCAAGGATCTGCTTGGTAACCAAGGACCGTTCCCAGTTGACGATAGTCATTTTTTGGCAGTTGAAAAATTATGGCCTGGAAGTATAAAGTGGTGAGTTGGTGCTATGTTATTGAATAATGGTGAAGATGATAGTTTAAATGACTACACATTAACTATGGATACATGACGGGTCATGGTTATGAGTACATCACAAGCCGTTTATGTGTTGAAGGGCAGGTCAGCTACAACTAAGAGATACCTTAATTATAAGGCATGGTTATCGAGTTATGAGCAGCATATTGATGACTCAAATTGTAGAAACATGATCAGAGCTCCAGGTGGACTACATGTTACATATAAGCCGGTTAAAAGACTGGCAGGTTATGAGATTATTATTTAAGGTGCTTGAATAGCATTGGTAGGGCGATCATATATGAATTTGAGATTGATGAAATTCTACTAAGTGTGAGAAAAACAAGTTTCACAATTTTTGCCTATAATTTTTGATCTATTGCAACTCTAAAAATAAAAGAAAATGGCTAAACCTAAAGCATGGCAGTGGAGGAACTAGAGACCTAATCGTTGGTTGGTTAAGAAGGTGGGATCTGCATAGGATATGAGTGAAGGGCTAAAAGCTACCGCCGTACTACTTCTGTTTTGGTTTTTGGGATAGACTATATGTTCTCAAGAAGTAGGTGGTTGGAATGGGACGAGTTCTGAAGAACTTTGACAAACCATATGAACAAGATTGATCTAATATGGATCTAAGAAAGGGGAGAAAGAGTACCTGGAAGTTTTGATGACGAGCGGAAGTGCTCCGCCGTGCTCTAGTCCGGTCAGGTTGATGCAGCGGCCTAGGTGGAATTGTTCGCGACGGTCGACTGGGGCGGCGGCGATTGACACGAGAAAGAAGGAGAAGATCGAGGGGCGGGGTAAAAGGAAAAGAGAGAACCCCCGTCCATATTTATAAGGAAATGGTAAAATGGCATGCGTGGAAATCAAGGAGGTAACATGATTATCTCAATGGCGTAGGCGCCTCGATTCTCGGATGACCAAATAATATAAAAGATCTGTTGTGAGGTCATGGGTTTTTTGTGGATTTAATATGCATGATGTCATGGTGGGTTACAATAATTTAGTTTGAATGACGTCATGGTGGGTTACAGTGGTTTATTCAAGGCCAAGCTTTGGAGGAGGACAATTCGTCAACTGAAGCAGTGGAGATTGACATGAACAAGTTCAAATCAATCTGGGGCCTAATGTTGGGGATATAACCCCGAGGTATGACCCGCCGAGGAGGGGCCAGGTTATACCGTTGGTGACTTAATATGAAGAAGGCCTAATAAGTCCTAAGAAGACGAAGCAGGAAGACATCGGCTTAAGAGGCGGGCCTGGTGATGGCCCATGACCTAGAAGTGTGAACCGCCCGATGATGACTTGCCTGGTAAGGAAAGGCAGCTTAGAAACCGAGCTGGTCACGATGTGTGATCCGGTTCGGACTCTTGTAAGCCCTGGGTCCTCGATCTGTGTATATAAAGGTGAGACCCGACGGTGGGTAAACTCATGAAACAACTAATCGATAGCTTGGTTAAGCATAATCGCTCCCTTGTAATGGAAACTCAAGGAATACAACTAGAAGTAGGATGTAGGCTTTTACCTCGCTGTGAGGGGCCTAACCTGGGTAATCCTTTGTGTGCTTTGTCCTACTCTACCCCTTTGAGCTAACCTATGTTGCGATGGCTCCACACCTACGTGCTTTCTCAAGGGCATCTACCGTGTTAAATCCATGACAAATATCATCTTATACTTATGAACAGAGGTAGTAATAAAATATTTGGTTTCTGTTTGAATTAGAACCAGGTCCGCGGTGGAGATGAAGTTCTCAAAGTCATGCCATGTGCACTGGAAGACCTGAGGATGAGTTCTACTAGTATACTATCCAGCTGTTGTGTCCTTGTCGCCACATGTCATGAACAAGAGTTTTTCAGTAGCATTGTTGTTAGGCATGTTCTCGAGGGTGTACTTCCCCACAATAATTAACTAATTGTGCCTTCGATTACAAAGGGTGTGGTTCTTGTAAAGATTCCCGACAAATCTGAAGCGGACTGTCTTCATCGTCATGTTTATGAGTGGAAACACGACTCTGTTAGGTTCCCCAAGGTTGACAAGATAGCGATGGTGCCGGTAGACATCTCTCATGAAGTCCATGGCCTAGTCAGTTATGTGGGGTACTTAGGTCAGTGGCAAGAAATAGTCTGCAGATTTTAATTAGTGCAACTATGCTTGTCTGTAGTAAGTACTATTGTTCACTACTTGATTTGTGTGTGTGAACCCTGTATTGTTTAGTATTGCCGCTTTTGTTGTGTGGTGAGTCCTGAGAAGAATCTATGTTACTGTCTGTCCACTCAATTCAGTCTATATATTTTGAATTATCCAGATCATCTTTTTTATGAGGACGGTTTTATCAATATGGTTACACTCCAATATATGTATGCATTGGAGGGTTTATCGCACCCACCAGGATTTCCAGTCCCATGGATGTTCGGTCCATATGATTTGTCATGACCTTTGGACTATCCTGCTTGTTGAAGTAAGTGAGGGCCCTGCATGCCACCCATAATTGGATGATAAACCTTCAATTTAGAACTTGAATAAAGTGATTTCCTGGTAAGGATTCACTCGTGTCACATCAAGTAAATCTTATTGATTTAATGTCATGTGTTGTTACTTTTGCTACAATTTTACGATGCAGGTTTTGCCATGTGACATTCGTTACAGAATGAACTGCTTGTTTTGCTCTATGATGGTTATTGATACGTCTCCCACGTATATATAATTTTTGATTGTTCCATGCTATTATATTATCTGTTTTGGATGTTTAATGGGCTTTAATATACCTTTTTATATTGTTTTCGGGACTAACCTACTAACCGAAGGCCCAGTGCAAATTGCTGCTTTTTTTTGCCTATTTCGGTTTTTCGCAGAAAAGGAATATCAAACAGAATGAAACCTTTGTGAGAGTAATTTTTGGAACAAACATGATCCAGGAGACTTGGAGTGGACGTCAAGAAAGAAGCGATGAGGCCATGAGGCAGGAGGGTGCGCCCCTACCCTCATGGGCCCCTCGCAGCTCCACCGACGTACTTCTTCCTCCTATATATATACCCATATACCCTGAAAACATCCAAGAGCACCACGAAACCCTATTTCCACCACTGCAACCTTCTGTACCCGTGAGATCCCATCTTGGGGCCTTTTCCGGCGCTCCACCGGAGGGGGAATCGATCACGGAGGGCTTCTACATCAACACCATAGCCTATCCGATGATGTGTGAGCAGTTTACCATAGACCTTCGTGTCCATAGTTATTATCTAGATGGCTTCTTTTCTCTCTTTGGATCTCAATACAAAGTTCTCCTCGATTCTCTTGCAGACTTATTTGATGTAATTCTTTTTGTGGTGTGTTTGTTGAGATCCGATGAATTGTGGGTTTATGATCAAGATTATCTATGAACAATATTTGATTCTTCTCTGAAATCTTTTATGCATGATTTAATATCTTTGCAAGTCTCTTCAAATTATCAATTTGGTTTGGCCTACTAGATTGATCTTTCTTGCAATGGGAGAAGTGCTTAGCTTTGGGTTCAATCTTGCGGTGTCCTTTCCCAGTGACAGCAGGGGCAGCAAGGCACGTATTGTATTGTTGCCATTGAGGATAAAAAGATGGGGTTTATATCATTTTGCTTGAGTTTATCCCTCTACATCATGTCATCTTGCCTAATGCGTTACTCTGTTCTTGTGAACTTAATACTCTAGATGCATGCTGGATAGCGGTCGATGTGTGGAGTAATAGTAGTAGATGCAGAATCGTTTTGGTCTACTTGTCGTGGACATGATGCCTATATACATGATCATGCCTAGATATTCTCATAATTATTCGCTTTTCTATCAATTGCTCCACAGTAATTTGTTCACCCACCGTAGAATTTGCTATCTTGAGAGAAGCCACTAGTGAAACCTATGGCCCCCGGGTCTATTCTCTATTATATTATTCTCCTGTCAACAAGCTATTTCTATCATTTTTTATTTTTCAATCTTTACTTTCCAATCTATACAAAAATACCAAAAATATTTATCTTATTATCTCTATCAGATCTCACTTTCGTAAGTGACCGTGAAGGGATTGACAACGCCTTAATCGCGTTGGTTGCGAGGTTCTTGTTTGTTTGTGCAAGTACGAGGGACTTGCGTGTAATCTCCTACTAGATTGATACATTGGTTCTCAAAAACTAAGGGAAATACTTACGCTACTTTGCTGCATCACCCTTTCCTCTTCAAGGGAAAACCAATGCATGCTCAAGAGGTAGCAAGAAGGATTTCTGGCGCCATTGCCGGGGAGGTTGCACCTAGTCAAGTCAAGATTTGATCTCCCGTCAACAAGCCATTTCTGGCGCCGTTGCCGGGGAGATCTACGCACAACTCAAGACATACAAATTACCCATCACAAACTCTTATCCCTCGCATTACATTATTTGCCATTTGCCTCTCATTTTCCTCTCCCCCACTTCACCCTTGTCGTTTTATTCGCCCTTTTTTCCGTTCCCCCTTTCTCCGTTCGCCTTCTTTTCGCTTGCCTCGTGTTTGCTTGTGTGTTGGATTGTTTGTCATGATGGCTCAAGATAATACTAAATTGTGTGACTTTTCCAATACCAACAATAATGATTTTATTAGCACTCCGATTGCTCCTCTTACCGATGTTGAATCTTGTGAAATTAGTACTGCTTTGCTGAATCTTGTCATGAAAGATCCGTTTTCTGGCCTTCCTAGTGAAGATGCCGCTACCCATCTAAACAACTTTGTTGATTTATGTGATATGCAAAACAAGAAAGATGTGGGTAATGATATTGTTAAATTGAAGCTATTTCCGTTTTCGCTTAGAGATCATGCTAAAACTTGGTTTTTGTCTTTGCCTAAAAATAGTATTGAATCATGGAATAAGTGCAAGGATGCTTTTATCTCTAAGTATTTTCCTCCCGCTAAGATCATCTCTCTTAGAAATGATATTATGAATTTTAAGCAACTTGATCATGAGCATGTTGCACAAGCTTGGGAGAGGATGAAATTAATGATACGTAATTGCCCTACTCATGGTTTAAATTTATGGATGATCATAGAAAATTTCTATGCTGGATTAAATTTTGCTTCTAGAAATCTTTTAGATTGGTCCGCGGGAGGCACTTTTATGGAAATCACTTTAGGAGAAGCTACTAAAATCCTAGATAATATTATGGTTAATTATTCTCAATGGCACACCGAAAGATCTACTAGTAAAAAGGTTCATGCTATAGAAGAAATTAATGTTTTGAGTGGAAAGATGGATGAACTTATGAAATTGTTTGCTAATCACAGTGTTTCTTCTAATCCTAATGATATGCCTTTGTCTACCTTGATTGAGAATAATAATGAATCTATGAATGTGAATTTTGTTGGTAAGAACAATTTTGGTAACAATGCGTATAGAGGAAACTTTAATCCTAGGTTGTTTCCTAGTAATTCCTATAATAATTATGGTAATTCCTACAACAACTCTTATGGAAATTTTAATAAGATGCCCTCTGATTTTGAGACTAATGTCAAATAATTTATGATTTCGCAAAAGAATTTCAATGCTTTGCTTGAAGAAAAATTGCCTAAAATTGATGAGTTGGCTAGAAACATGGATATAATTTTTCTTGATGTTGATTCTTGAAACTTAGATCTATTCCACCTAAGCATGATATCAATGAGTCTCTCAAATCCATGAGAATTTCAATTGATGAGTGCAAAGAAAGAACCGCTAGGATGCGTGCTAAAAATATTGCTTTATAAAAGTGTGTTCTTCTAGCTTTCACGATAATAAGGATGAAGATCTAAAATTGATTGATGTGTCTCCTATTAAATCTTTGTTTTGCAATATGAATGTTGATAATGATGGGACTGGAGATGAGTCAACTTTAGCTAAAAGGCGGCCCAATGATTCAGAGTTTTTAGATCTTGATGCAAAAATTGGTAAAAGTGGGATTGAAGAGGTCAAAGCTTTACATATCAATGAGCCCACTATTTTGGATTTCAAGGAGTTTAATCATGATAATTTTTCTTTAATAGATTGCATTTCCTTGTTGCAATCCGTGTTAAATTCTCCTCATGCTTATAGTCAAAATAAAGCTTTTACCAAACATATCGTTGATGCTTTAATGCAATCTTATGAAGAGAAACTCGAATTAGAAGTCTCTATCCCTAGAAAACTTTATGATGAGTGGGAACCTACTATTAAAATTAAGATTAAAGATAATGAATGCTATGCTTTATGTGATCTGGGTGCTAGTGTTTTCACGATTCCAAAAACTTTGTGTGATGTGTTAGGTTTCCGTGAATTTGATGATTGTTCTTTAAATTTGCATCTTGCGGATTCCACCATTAAGAAACCTATGGGAAGGATTAATGATTTTCTTATTGTTGAAAATAGGAATTATGTGCCCATAGATTTATTTTTTCTTGATATATTTTGCAATCCTACATGTCCTATTATTCTTGGTAGACATTTCCTTAGAACGATTGGTGCAACTATTGCTATGAAAGAAGGAAATATTAGATTCCAATTTCCGTTAAGGAAAGGCATGAAACACTTTCCTAGGAAGAAAATTAAATTACCTTATGAATCTATTATGAGAGCCACTTATGGATTGCATACCAAAGATGACAATACCACATCTATTCTTGCTATTATGCCTAGCTAGGGGCATTAAACGATAGCGCTTGGTGGGAGGCAACCCAATTTTATTTTTGTTTCTTGCTTTTTGTTCCTGTTTAGTAATAAATAATTCATATTTCTTCTATTTATATGTGGTTTTATGTTTTTAATTAGTGTTTGTGCCAAGTAGAACCTTTGGGAAGACTTGGGGGAAGTCTTTGCGATCTTGCTGAAAAAAACAGAAACTTTAGCGCTCACGAGATTAGCTGCCATTTTTTTCTGGAGAGTGCGATTAGGTTGATTCTTTTTGAAGATGATTAGTAGATAAATTCCTCACGTCGAACAATTTATTTGATATTTTTTGGTGTTACAGAAGTATTCGAAACCTACATATTACTACACATTGTTCTGTTTTTGACAGATTCTGTTTTTCGTGTGTTGTCTGCTTATTTTGATGAATCTATGGCTAGTATCGGGGGGTATGAACCATAGAGAAGTTGGAATACAGTAGGTTTAACACAAATATAAATAAATAATGAGTTCATTACAGTACCTTGAAGTGGTGGTTTGTTTTCTTACACTAACAGAGCTCATGAGATTTTCTGTTGAGTTTTGTGTTGTGAAGTTTTCAAGTTTTGGGTAAAGATTTGATGGATTTTGGAATAAGGAGTGGCAAGAGACTAAGCTTGGGGATTCCCAAGGCACCCCAAGGTAAAATTCAACGACAACCAAAATCCTAAGCTTGGGGATGCCCCAGAAGGCATCCCCTCTTTCGTCTTCGTCTATCGGTAACTTTACTTGAGGCTATATTTTTATTCACCACATCATATGTGTTTTGCTTGGATCGTCTTGTATGATTTGAGTCGTTTCTTTTTAGTTTACCACAATAATCCTTGCTGTACACACATTTTGGAGACACACACATGATTCAAAATTTATTAGAATACTCTATGTACTTCACTTATATCTTTTGAGCTAGATAATTTTGCTCTAGTGCTTCAGTTATATCTTTTTAGAGCACGGTGGTGATTTTATTTTATAGAAATTATTGATCTCTCATGCTTCACTTATATTATTTTGAGAGTCTTATAGAACAGCATGGTAAATTGCGTTGGCTATAAAATTAGTCCTAATATGATAGGCATCCAAGATGGGTATAATAAAACTATCATAAAAAGTACATTGAATACTATGAGAAGTTTGATACTTGATGATTGCTTTGAGATATGAAGATGGTAATATTAGAGTCATGCTAGTTGAGTAGTTGTGAATTTTAGAAATACATGTTCTAAAGTTTGTGATTCCTGTAGCATGCACGTATGGTGAACCGTTATGTGATGAAGTCGGAGCATGATTTATTTATTGATTGTCTTCCTTATGAGTGGCGGTCGGGGACGAGCGATGGTCTTTTCCTACCAATCTATCCCCCTAGGATCATGCGCGTAGTACTTTGTTTCGATAACTAATAGATTTTTGCAATAAGTATGTGAGTTCCTTATGACTAATGTTGAGTCTATGGATTATACACACTCTCACCCTTCCACCATTTCTAGCCTCTCTAATACCCCGCACCTTTCGTCGGTATCATACACCCACCATATACCTTCCTCAAAACAGCCACCATACCTACCTATTATGACATTTCCATAGCCATTCTGAGATATATTGCCATGCAACTTTCCACCGTTCCATTTGTTATGACACGATTCATAATTATCATATTGGTTTGCATGATCATGTAGTTGACATTGTATTTGTGGCAAAGCCACCTTCATAATTCTTTCATACATGTCACTCTTGATTCATTGCACATCCCGGTACACCGCCGGAGGCATTCACATAGAGTCATATCTTGTTCTAAGTATCGAGTTGTAATTTTTGAGTTGTAAGTAAATAAAAGTGTGACGATCATCATTATTAGAGCATTGTCCCATGTGAGGAAAGGATGATGGAGACAATGATCCCCCCACAAGTCAGGATGAGACTCTAGACGAAAAGAAATAAAAAAGAAAAAAAGAGGCCATAAAAAAGAGAGAAAGGCCCAAATAAAAAATGAGAGAAAAAGAGAGAAGGGACAATGTTACTACCATTTTACCACATGTGTGCTTCAAAGTAGCACCATGATCCTCATGATAGAGAGTCTCCTATGTTGTCACTTTCATATACTAGTGGGAATTTTACATTATAGAACTTGGTTTGTATATTCCAATGATGGTCTTCCTCAAACTTCCCTAGGTCTTCATGAGCAAGCGAGTTGGATGCAGACCCACTTAGTTTCTTGTTGAGCTTTCATACACTTATAGCTCTAGTGCATCCGTTGCATGGCAATCCCTACTCACTCACATTGATATCTATTGATGGGAATCTCCATAGCCCGTTGATACGCCTAGTTGATGTGAGACTATCTTCTCCTTTTTGTCTTCTCCACAACCACTATTCTATTCCACCTATAGTGTTATGTCCATGGCTCACGCTCATATATTGCGTGAAGATTGAAAAAGTTTGAGAACATCAAAAGTATGAAACAATTGCTTGGCTTGTCATCGGGGTTGTGCATGATTTAAATACTTTGTGTGATGAAGATAGAGCATAGCCAGACTATATGATTTTGTAGGGATAACTTTCTTTGGCCATGTTATTTTGAGAAGACATGATTGCTTTGTTAGTATGCTTGAAGTATTATTATTTTTATGTCAATATTAAACTTTTGTCTTGAATCTTTCGGATCTGAACATCCATTCCACAATAAAGAAAATTACATTGAGAATTACGCTAGGTAGCATTCCACACAAAAAATTCTGTTTTTATCATTTACCTACTCGAGGATGAGCAGGAATTAAGCTTGGGGATGCTTGATACATCTCCAACGTATCTATAATTTTTGATTGTCCCATGCTATTATATTATCTGTTTTGGATGTTTAATGGGCTTTAATATACCTTTTTATATTATTTTTGGGACTAACCTAATAACCAAAGGCCCCCCAGTGCAAATTGTTGTTTTTTTGCCTATTTCAGTGTTTCGCAGAAAAGGAATATCAAACGGAATCCAGACGGAATGAAACCTTCGGGAGAGTTATTTTTGGAACAAACGTGATCCGGGAGACTTGGAGTGGACGTCAAGAAAGAAGCGAGGAGGCCACGACGCAGGAGGGCGCGCCCAGGGGGGCAGGTGTGCCCCCCCCACCCTCGTGGGACCCTCGCAGCTCCACCGATGTACTTCTTCCTCCTATATATAACCATATACCTTGAAAACATCCAGGAGCACCACAAAACCCTATTTCCACCACCACAACCTTCTGTACCCGTGATATCCCATCTTGGGGCCTTTTTTGGCGCTCCAACGTAGGGGGAATCGATCACGGAGGGCTTCTACATCAACACCATAGCCTCTCCGATGATGTGTGAGTAGTTTACATAGACCTTCGTGTCCATAGTTATTAGCTAGATGGCTTCTTCTCTCTCTTTGGATCTCAATACAAAGTTCTCCTCAATTCTCTTGGAGATATATTCGATGTAATTCTTTTTGTGGTGTGTTTGTCCAGATCCGATGAATTGTGGGTTTATGATCAAGATTATCTATGAACAATATTTGATTCTTCTCTGAAATCTTTTATGCATGATTTAATATCTTTGCAAGTCTCTTCGAATTATCAGCTTGGTTTGGCCTACTAGATTGATCTTTCTTGCAATGGGAGAAGTGCGTAGCTTTGGGTTCAATCTTGCGGTGTCCTTTCCCAGTGACAGCAGGGGCAGCAAGGCACGTATTATATTGTTGCCATCGAGGATAAAAAGATGGGGTTTATATCATATTGCTTGAGTTTATCCCTCTACATCATGTAATCTTGCCTAATGCATTACTCTGTTCTTATGAACTTAATACTCTAGATGCATGCTGGATATAGGTCGATGTGTGGAGTAATAGTAGTAGATGCAGAATCGTTTCGGTCTACTTGTCACAGACATGATACCTATATACATGATCATGCCTAGATATTCTCATAATTATTCGCTTTTCTATCAATTGCTCGACAGTAATTTGTTCACCCACCATAGAATTTTCTATCTTGAGAGAAGCCACTAGTGAAACATATGGCCCCCGGGTCTATTCTCTATTATATTATTCTCCCGTCAACAAGCTATTTCTATCATTGTTTATTTTGCAATCTTTACTTTCCAATCTATACAACAAACCAAAAATATTTATCTTCTTATCTCTATCAGATCTCACTTTCATGAGTGACCGTGAAGGGATTGACAACCCCTTTATCGCGTTGGTTGCGAGGTTCTTGTTTTCTTGTGCAAGTACGATGGACTTGCGTGTAATCTCCTACTGGATTTATACCTTGGTTCTAAAAAACTGACGGAAATACTTACGCTACTTTGCTACATCACCCTTTCCTCTTCAAGGGAAAACCAACGCATGCTCAAGAGGTAGCAGTTATATTTGCAGGTTTCACTTCTTATGTCATGTCAGTAATGAAGGCACTGTCCATCACTTATATTACTGGACACAATTGGATCAGTCTATTGTCTGAGTACAATCTGAAGCCCTATGATGAACTGTAGTTTGGTTTAACAAACACGCCACAATTAGTCCTTCTCACATTTAACAGAAATGAAGAAAAACACCGGATCAAGGTCACCGAGCCTAGTCATGTTAGAAAGGTGAAGTATGAAATCATAGTAGAACAGAGACGATCGCTGCTGTCTCTCACATCGGTACCACCTTCAGCATCGGGTCGAGCACCGGCACCTTCTCCGACAACACTGGCTCCAGCACTAACAACGGCAACAGCTTAGTCTGATCCTCCAGAGGATTGGCCATCGACCGCATCAACGGATCAGGCTGATCTACCGGAGTATTGGGCACCGACACGGGCACCTGCTCCGACACTGGCACCAGCTCCACAAGGAGCACCATCTCCGGCAGCAGCTGTGGCACTACCATTTGCACCGGCATAGGCACCAGCAATGGCTCCGGCACCTGCACCAACACTTGAAGTTGCACTTGCATCTACTCTAGCCCGTGCAGCGGCAACAGAACCGGCACTTGCACCGACAACAGACTGGGCTGCAGTTCGCACTTCATATTCCAAAGTCCTTACAAAAAATGACATCTCCACCTTCTTAGTAAGCATTGGCAGCCCAAGTGCTTCGTTCTTTTTTCTTTCCATGTTGTTTCACATGATTCGTTGTGTTGATCTAACTGTTTGTGTATGTCTTGTTGTTTGCAAATAGAGAATTCCTAGAGCAACAAGGGAGTCATTCAATAATCCAGGCCACCGTAGCCGAGTTTCTCTTACCATGCGCAGCCTTGGTGTGATTGAACCTGCTCAATATACTGTAAGTACAAAGGATGGTCGCATGATGATTGATGCTAAAGGATGGTCAAGGTTCAAAACTCTATCAAATCTTGTGGTAGGGGATGATGTCAAAATCAAACTTTCTCAACAAGGAGAGCTGGTCCAAATCAACTTTGAAATTCTTCAGTAGCAGCACGCAACTGCCGAACTGATCTATCCTCCAAGAGTTTTTGATGTAATAATATGGCATGGTGAAACAAGTGTCCTGTGTCTATAAGTAGTATGATAGCATTATTTATCATGTAGGATATCGTGAAAGAATTGCAACTCTGGTTCCTAGTTAGGAACTGTCGTTTCATTTCATTCTAGCAACTGTCGTGATTTATTTAATTTTATGTATTCGCCTTGCGACATCATCTAAAACCATCGACGTACCGATTGCTTGCAATATGAAATGCGCTGAGTTAGAACACATGGCCGCCCAAACATGCAGGACCATTGGCATGTGTCCCAAAGTCCAGAACCGTCAACCTATCTGAGTATTATATGATTCTCAAAAAATAAAAATAGAAAAATTTGGAGTATTATATTCTCATCTGAACCCCCATATTAAATTATATATTCCTATTGATTTTTCTTATGTATATAGTTGTGATATAAAATATTTTTATATTTCTTTATAGAGGGAGTATCTCTCTATCAAAAATATATGTATGTGTGACTAGTTACTCCTGCCTTTCTACTTCCTTCCGCTGATATGTGGGGCACCCGGCAACGGGGTCCATGTGCCATGCACCAAATTAGAGTGCCGAACTGCACAGTAGAGTCTCCCCGGTCGTAGCGCCGCAGTAATGCCCAATGAGCCATCAAATCACAAAACCCCCACCTTTCCAGCAGTAGCAGTTAGCTGGACGGACGAAGCAGCAATATATCACTAGGCCTGAATCCCCTTCTCCCTCGTCTGCTTGTTTAGAGAAAACCCCCTCTCGGTGATTGCATATGATTTTCTCATGGAGAACCAGGTACAAATTCTTCATCCATCCATGAAAAATCCTAGTCCCTAGGTCGCGGGTAATCCTAGGATGGCAGCCGCCACCGTTGATGCACTTTTATTCCTACTGAATCTAGTGTGTTTCATTTGTAGTGGCCAAAGTGCGAGGACCCTACAGGTTTCTGCGCCCTCGGCGAGACGCCACACTTGTTCCTTCTCATCCTAACACAAGATTTTAAAACACGCACAGTATGTTCCTAGAATCCTCTTTTCTACCCAGGAGGGTGGGGGTTTTTGAACATTTTTTGCAGGGTTTTTGAACATGTTGTCGACTAATTTGGAAATTTGGATTGCTATTTGGAGAAAAGGTACTAGTAACATGGTCAACACTGACATGAATGAGGAAACTATTTCTAGATTTGGATAGCGAATACATTGTGTTCTCATATTATTTTTCCTGCAGTGCATTCCTTGCTCTGCTAGAACACATGTACTCAAGATGGTCGGCCTTGCCATAATTGAATACACCAGTTTAATGGTCACACTAAAGACATGCCATGGATATAAGTTCTGAGTTAGGTTCATGAACCAAGAAGATCGCCGCTTTTTTATGGCCGAACTTGGATGAACTTTCTCAAGTGTTACAGACTGAAAGTTGGCACGTTAACATTGATGAGACCAAGGGTATTTTCCCCGAAGAGGAAGTGATGATGCAGCACAGCTACGGCAGATATTTCCCTCAGTGATGAGACCATGGTTATCGAACCAGTAGGCGAACCATGCAACACTATGTAAACGGTACTTGCACACAAAGAACAAATAATTTCAACCCGGCGCGTAAGAGGGGTTGTCAATCCCTCCCGGGTAAAAGATAGATAAAATTGTAGTAGTTTGGATAAATAGATCTCGCGGGAACACGAGATAAAATAAATAACAAAATATTACAGGAAGGTATTTTTGGGTTTTTGGATTAATAGATCTGAAAATAGAAGAGGCAAATAATAGATCGGAAAGAAAATATGATAAAGAAGAGACCCGGGGGCCGTAGATTTCACTAGTTGCTTCTCTCGAGAAAAATAGCATACGATGGGTAAAAAATAACTATTGGGCAATTCATAGAACTTAAAAAAATTATGACGATATCCAGGCAATGATCATTATATAGGCATCACATTCAAGATTAGTAAACCGACTCCTACCTGCATCTACTACTATTACTCCACACATCGACCACTATCCAGAATGCATCTAGTGTATTAAGTTCATGGAAAAACAGAGTAATGCAAGAACGATGACATGATATAGACAAGATCTATTCATGTAGGAATAGACCCCCATCTTGTTATTCTTAATGGTAGCGATCAATAAGTGTCTTGCTGCCCCTTCTGTCACTGGGAAAGAACACCACACAACCCAACCCATCACAAAGCACCTCTTCCCATGGCAAGAAAAATCGATCTAGTTGGCCTAACTAAACTAAAGATTCAAAGAAGAAATATGAGGCTATAAGTAATCATGCTTATAAGAGATCAAAACTCAAATAACTTTCATGGAAAAAATAGATCTGATCATAAACTCAAAGTTCATCGGATCCCAACAAACACACCGCAAAAAGAGTTACATCAAATAGATCTCCAAGAGACCATTGTATTGAGAATCAAAAGAGAGAGAGAGAGAGGAAGCCATCTAGCTACTGCCTACGGACTCGTATGTCTACAATGAACTACTCACAAATCATCGGACAGGCACCAATGAGGATAATGAATCCCTCCGTGATGGTGTCTAGATTGGATCTGGTGGTTCTGGAACTTGCGACGGCTGGAATTGTGTTTCGTCGACTCCCCTAGGATTTTTGGATTTTCGGGGTAAGTGGCGGCGCGGGAGGCCACCAAGGTGAGCACAACCCATGAGGCGCACCCCTCTAGTACTTCTTTGGCCCAACTTGTTCCTTCTAGTCCAAAAAAATCTCCAGAAAGTTTTGTTACGTTTGGACTCCATTTGGTATTATTTTTTGCGAAGTAAAAAACAAGCAAAAAATAGCAACTGGCACTAGGCACTATGTTAATAGGTTAGTCCCCAAAAATGTTATAAAGTTGCTATAAAATGATTGTAAATCTTCCAGGATTGATAATATAACAGCATGGAACAAGAAAAAATTATAGATACATTGGAGACGTATCAACATCGCCAAGCTTAATTCCTACTCGTCCTCGAGTAGCTAAATGATAAAAACAGAATTTTTGATGTGGAATGTGGCCTAACATGTTCATCACATATTCTTTTCTTTTGTAGCATGGACATTTGGACTTTTATATGATTCAAAGCAATAGTCTAGTTTTGACATGAAGATTTCAATACTCAAGCATATCAACAAGCAACCATGTCTTTTAAAATATCAACACTAAAGCAAGTTATCCCTGGCGCATCATGCTCAATCATTGATCCATTCATGAAACACGCTCGCATATTAGCTATACCCAGTGCTCAAGTACGATCATAGTGTCCCTTAGTTGATGCTTTGTAAGAGAAGATGGAGACTCAAATAAAAATAAAAAATGCATAAAGTAAATAGAAGGGCCCTTCGTAGAGGGAAGTAGGGATTTGTAGAGGTGTCGGAGCTCAAAGCGAAAAAGATAGAGATAAAATATTTTGGGTGGCATGCTTTTCATGTCAACGAAAATGATCGAGTAGTTCCCAATACTTTCCATGCTAGATATATCATATGCGGTTCCCAAACAGGAATTAAAGTTTATTCCTTTTTCCACCATACTTTCACATTCCACGGCTAACAGTATCCATGGGTGCCGTCCATACCAACACTACTTTCAAAGGAATTTATTATTTGACAACATAAAGTAAATTTACTTTTCATTTCGGGACTGGGCATCCCTAAGACCTTTGCCGTACTCTCGTCCAATGACAAGTGAAGAAACACTCATCTTGAGAATAACACATCTAGCAAGGAAAAATATCAGCCACCCCCTACCATTTCATGAGTGGTACGAGTACACAAAAAGGAAATTATTTTGAAAATGAGAGATGGCACATACAAATTTGCTTAGAACGGTAAGAGAATGCCGCATATAGGTAGGTATGGTGGACTCATGTGGCGAAACTAGGTTTAAGGATTTTGGATGAACAAGTAGTAATCCCACTTTGTACAAGGGAAGGCTAGCAAATAAATTGAGAAGCATCCAACCAAGAAGCAAAAAATCTCCTTACCCTTGGATTTATCTCCAAAAATTACATACTTGCGTGGATTGTCATTTTAGCAAGCTCACGGAACATGTCCTTATCTTTGGTCATATGATCAGTACATCCAGTATCGAGAATCCACTCTTTCCCTATGGCCATGTAGTCACGAAAGTTGGCCATGAGACTAAGATTCCTCATAGTCTCCTCAAAGTCAATTCCACTATCTTCATCTTCATCATAATATCCATGCTCAATATCATCATGTAAGTGATCATCACCTAGAGTAAGTGATTCATTAGAATTATGACCATGACAGTGTGCAGGTTTATGAATTCTAATCGTGTGTGAAAGGATGCTACTAATGACTCCAACATTTCCTTTAGCTCAAATAGACATTCATCAAACTTGGGATCACTAGGCTTCATTTTATGAAAATCAATAGACTTCTGAAGAATCTCATCTAGATTTTTCCAGGAATAATTCAAAAAGTGTTCCTAAAGATATTTCCATATAGTATATGCACATTCAAAATTAGGCAAGCACACAAGCAAATTTCTAGGCAAACCTCTAATGATAAGATCAATAGTTCTAAGATTGCGAACCATGTCAAGATACTCATCGGGGGTAGGATGCAAATGATCAATAGGAGGCACATAAGGGCTACAAATATACTTGTTCAAATAATATTCATCGAATATCTCAAGCATCTCATTTGTCCAAGAACTATAGAACTCCCCATCAAGCATAGGCACCCTACGTCTAATACTCCCAATCATAGACTCATCCATCTTCCTCCAATGGTGATTAAACCAAAGCAATGGAGACCAAAGCTCTGATACCAATTGAGAGGATTGAGAAGAGGGGTCTAGAGGAGGGTGATTACACCCTTAACAAGAACTAGAGACAGTTTTTGAATTCTTGAAGTTAAGGTTGAGTTTAACACAAGTTAAAGAATTTATAATACATTTCTAGCAAGCATGACAAGAGTATATGCAGTGGAAAGAGTAAAGCATGCAAGTTGTAAGAAAGTAAGGGGATGGGATTGGAGTTTGCAAACACAATGGATACATGAAGATTTTTGGCATGGTTCCGGTAGGTAGTGATATTGTAAGTCCACATTGATGGAGATTTCAAACCACGAAGGCTAACGGCTACACGAGTCCATGGAGGTCTCCACCCATGAAGGATCCAAAAAGAAGCAACCTTGTCTGTCCCACTAGGCCATTGCCCAGGAAGGACTTGCCTCACTCGGGTAGATCTTCATGAAGTAGGGGATCTCCTTGCCCTTACAAACTTCACGAAGTAAGCGACACCTGACCAATCTAGGAGACACCACTCTCTGAAAGGTAATAGATGGTGTCTTGATGATGAACTCCTTGCTCTTGTGCTTCAAATGATAGTCTCCCCAACACCCTCTCACAGATTTGGCTATGGTGGAAGAGTGATTTGAGTGGAAAGCAACTTGGGGAAGGCTAGAAATCAAGGTTCAAATCGTAGGAATGGAATATCTTGATCTCAACACATGAGTAGGTGGTTCTCTCTTAGAAAATGTATGGTGGAAGTGTATGCATGTTTTGATGACTCTCTCATAGACGGAGAAGGGGGTGGAGGGGTATATATTGCCTCCACACAAAATCCAACCCTTACACACATTTGACTCATCTCGGTGGGAGAGAATGGTTAAACTCAGTGGCACCGATCTGTTCAAAAATGTGTTCATTTGGAATCTTGGTGGGACTGACAGGAACAACTCGGTGGGACAGATGTGCTAGGTCTTAGGGCAATCATCATCTTGGTGGCGCCAATTGCATCAACTCGGTGAGACCGAAGTGAAGCAATAAGGCAACAAATAATCTCTCAAGCCAACTCGGTGTGACCGATTGCATAACTCGGGGAGACCAAAATAAATGCAACAAGTCACAGAGTGTTGGCAAGGCCATCTCGGTGAGACCGAGACCCCTATTGGTGAGACCGAACTGTTAGGGTTTCTGGCTATGGCCATGTCATATGAACTCGGTGGCTCTAGGTAAAAAGACTCGATGGGGCCGAGTTGGAGTTTAGGGTTTTGACATAGTTGGTGGAGAAAGTGGTTGAGGGTTTTGGAGCAATATCTCTAAGCATTTGAGCAAGCAAGCCATTAAGCAACACCTCATCCCCTTTTAATAGTATCGGCTTCCCTATGGACTCAATATGATCTTGGATCACTAAAATAAAGATGGTATGTCTTGATGTTTTGTCAATATTTGTGCTTAGCATTTTGAAGGGGTTCCACATCCTCTTGTCCTTGCCACGACATTGTTGAAATTGTCTTAAATACACTACATAAAACAATTAGTCCAACAAGAGATATGTTGGCATTATTTACTAAAATCACCCAGCGAGCACTTGTGCTTTCACAAGGCAAAGCACCCCCGACAAATCGCTCTGCCGGGGTCCATCTGTAGATGATGCTGCTGCCGGCGCCTAGCTAGTGATGACGGTGTTGCCGGCGTTCAGTCAGAGTCCGAGTCACCCTATTTAGACTTGACGACCGGATGCCCACCGTCGCTGTCTTTGCCATCGGTGTCTCCTCGTCGCTGTCATTCGAGGAGGAGCTTTCATTGTCGCTCGAGCTTTCTATGCAGCACCCAAGACGAGTGCCCGAAGGCCCGACGATCTTGATAGAGAGAGTGTTTCACTTCACCAACTTGAAGCAGAGGACGTGCCCCTCCCCAAGAAAGTGGGCATGGGCGAAGGTTTTCCACCCGCGCCTAAGGAACATGACGCAAGGCGCAAGGAACTCAACGTTCACCCGCACAACGCCATTGCAACAACCGCTCACAGCCACAGCCTGAGCGGCTGATCAACCTCCATCTCTCTAGCAAAAGAAAGGGGGAGCCGCAGGCGACTACGCGGAGGATCATGCAGCTCGACGATGAACTCGAGCGTCATGTCCTCCGTATGGCCCTCTGCAGGGGGTAGAGCAGTTGAAGGAGAAATGGTGAGTGCGCCACTCCGTTTTCCTCGACAACGAGCGGTGCATTGACCATGACCTCGCCCCACAACCCTGCCTCGTGCGCTGGAACCGGCCTCTATAGGCGCGGCCAAAGCCGAAGTATGGTGTCGAGGAGAAGCTCTCGCCGCCGTGGCCAAAGCACGAGCCCGTCCTCTTCCTCTCTCCATGGTGGAAGTAGAAGTGAGAAAAGGGAAGAGGAGAAGGTGAATGAGCATCGCTACCCTTGCACCCCCTCCTTTTATAACATGGAGCGTGGGGGCTGGCTCTCCACTACCAGGGGCAACCGCCCCGCTCCACCAACCTGACCCCCTGCATCCTTGGCTGGCGTCTTAGTCCGTCGATCGCCTAGCTTCGACAATCCGGTGCTCTGACTCCTCTTATCAAAGCACTACTAGCACGACCGCCCGTCTCCACCAATCCCACATCCTGTAATAACCCGCGTCATGGGAAAGAGGGGAAGGCTGCGCTAAAGGGGGAAGCGATGGGAGAGATGGCAGTTAACCCGAATCACGTGTGAGCACCCTAACAACCTCCTGCGGGCACTTGAGCCCCTGGTTTTCGATGCAAACGGCCTATGTCGACCGAGCGCCGAAGATGCCAGGATGAAGATGGGGGCTTTCCCAAACCCAAATTAATGAAGAAGCAAAGAAAACCTCAAAGCACAACAGTACTTCTGGCAAGATCAATGCGTGAGTCTATGCATTATTGGGCTTAGCCCAACGATGCCCGGCAACACGTGTGGTCTCGGCTCGGGGGCTCATGTTGGTACAACAAATATGGGCATTTTCTACCCTAACTTATGCACAGACGAATTGTAGCTCCCCCGGCGTACATCAAGTTCCATACACAAACAAACCAGAGAAGCCGCTCTTCATGAGATCAAGGAGCACACTAAGAAGACCAAGGCATGGAGAAATCCACGAGATTCACAACAGAAGCGACCAACCCCAGCAAAGGCAAGCCAGCAAGACCCTTGACCACGGACTTCCCGCTGAACACTAGCGCTCCACCTCTCTGGCTAGCTGGCCGCTGACCAGCTAGGTGTCAAACCCACAGGTGATTAGGTGTAGGCAGCCCGTGCATGGCAGCTTGTTGGGGAGGATGATTACCTTTATTGACAGACGTCGTAATGGTGTGTCTATCTAATAAGAGGTAGGTGGATAAGCGGTGCATCACCCTTGACGGGGTTCACCCTCCACATGGCACCTAGCAGTACATTTAATGCTCTTTTATCCTAACTAGCAGAGTTAGGTATGATAGATCTGCATCCGTCTAATCACCCTATAATGACCATTTTACCACTAAGGATACCCCTTGAGCTATAAAAGGAGGGCCAGGGCAACCTTTACAAGGGTTCGAAACCTTGTAGCACACACGCATAGATATCCGTGCAGCTGCCCTCTCCTAGCGACTTGCCGGGGGAGAGCGCTCTATGTATTTTCTTCCACATTCACTCAATACATCAAAGCAGGAGTAGGGTTTTATGCTTCTCAGTGGCCCAATCCTGGGTAAAAACCATGGCGCCTCCTGTTGTGCTTTCTCTACGCGCCATTCGACCCCCAGCCGAACCAGCAAAGGGGCAGCCCTGCCCCATAGATCGTTGGCTCCACGCCGACACCGTGCCTCCCTGAAACTAACATTAACAAAATATTCTCAACTAGTATGACACCATAGATCTTTGTATGTGGACGAACAACAAAGATTAAGTCTAGTCCACGTCCCTCTTCATGTACACTTGTAGTACTATTCTAGGATTTCTACTATGCACTCCATTCTGTATCATGAATATTCAGAACCTCGAGTTTGAACAACATGGAGTCTCGATTAGATTGAATGAATGAATCAATAAGACAGGTTTTTGGTCGATGATAGGTTGAATAGTTCTGTTGGTTTATTAATGATGCTATTTTTTTAGATTTTTTTTATTATGGATGGCACGTTGTGTCAATCTTCGGTCCAAATCAGAAGATACATGATTGAACTCATTGTTCAATGCACTGACACCAATATGTTTGTGCTCATTTGGGCATGATCAATGTACAATGAAAGCTTTGAGTCCAACAATTCACTTTCAAAAACATCTAGGCAGAAGTTAAAGCATAATGAAATTTAATGGAGAAATCTTGAAATCAGTACGCTTACTTTTTGTGATGGTATAATTTACAAGGTTGTTCCAGGCAAATCAATCTATCTTATATCTAGTTTCCTTTTATTAAATTTTTTCATACAAGGTCATCGTATGATAGAGGCGAGGGTGTCCCGGTCTTTCGAAAGAGATGATAACTATCGATTTGGTGGAGACCACTTTGACGATCCGACTAGAAACGTGCACGACGTTGCGCCTTAGCAATCGCTAAACCAATCTCCTGAGGTTACCGACGATGACGGAAGCACGGTCAGCCTGACCACGAAGGTGTATTCCCGCAAGCAATCGAAGAACAAGCAAGAATATGATAATGCAATCTGAATATTGCGAATATAGATAAAGTATTGATAAAGGTGGGGATCCGAAAGCGGTCTTGGTCTGGTCGTTGGACACAACCGAAGTTCACGAAGTTGCATTGGCTAACTTTTAACTAAAAAAATCCCAAGGAAAAAGCTACTAGATGGATCTACTTATATAGGAGCAAGGGGTGGCGCCCAAGGAGGTGGAAGGACATCCCAAGGCAGCCTAAAACTAACCCTAGGTCGTACAAGGCTCATGGGCCCAAGTGGAGGTGGTGCAACACCTTTGGACTTGTTGTTTGACTCGGATTCTGCTGCAGCATCAGATTGTTTCGTCGATATCTCAATGCTCCGGACGAATTTTAAGGTGCCTCCAATTGGGTTGGAAAGAGCACGAAATCTACTTTCCAACAAAAAAAAGAATCACCCAATTCGGAGTCCGTATGAAAAAGTTGTTGACGTTTTGAGTCAGGTGTGTCTATGCAGTCCGAATCTGAATCCAAAACGTGAGAGACTTGGATTCTATCTTCTCTTGGCCCAAAAGTGACGTGAGAGGACTTTTTGAACAGAACCTTAACTTCTCCTTTTCCCTTATCTTCATATGTGGATTGTACAAATGTCCCATACACCTGCAATTAGACAAAACACAAAAGTGTGTGTGAAATATTTTTGTTCTGGATAATATAAATAGATAATTGAATAGTTTGCACTAGAAATCACCTGACAAATATGCATGTATGCAATATTTTTGGTCGTATCCAAGGTAGTCATGTCCTCATCATCCTCCGCTTCTTGAAAACAAAGCCGTCCTCAGCGTTGCTTAATCTGAAATGTGGCTAACAAAAGAGACAATGTGTACATGTTGTATATGTATATATCATCCATTTTTATTTTCCCTTGATTTTTGCACATATGACACATGTATACATGAGTAACTTTCATAGATCATAAAATATAAAGCCAAAATATTATCATAAGTAGAAGGCATGAAAATATTACAACTCAGTTTGCACATATAAGTGAAGCTCTTATTCATATCAAAAGATTGACAATATTCATCATTAAACCATCCCAACATTGGTGAATAAATCTTACTTGCATCAAATGTACATGCGACAACATGCTTAAATAAGCAAACATGCAATAAGTCATTGGACACAGAATCATCACCAAGACTAGAGGTCATATCAAAATGATTAACAGTTAATTCAATGGGTGCACTCAAAATTGTTGGTATTTCAGTTGTTTGATCACATGGCAAAGTCAAATTATCAACATAGTCCTCTAAAATAGGTGGTATGATCAAAGTAGTGGGTAGCTCATCAGATGATGCATTCAAATTGACAAGGCATTCATCATTCTCATGTAGAGATGGAAGATCAGTACCTTTGTCATTACATCTTCTGGTCAACTCAGATGATGTAGCGACTCTCGGGGGCGATGTGCCACATGGTGGAGGTGATGTAGTCCTCACAACAACGGATGTGGTTGTCACAGTATGCCTAGTAGTGTAACATCCCAAATTTGCAATTTGGAATGTTATACATTAGATCATCATGCATATCATATTTTCTTGCATTTTGGTTGATCCTAGAAATTTCACGCAACTCAAGGACCCTCGGAGAGAGTTGGAGATTTCGTTATTTTCATATTTGAGAGTTTTCTCGAATTTTGAAAAGAGGATCATTTGATTTATTTATTTTGTCTTCAATAATTTTTCCGATATCAAAATATGAGAGAGGGAATAATATGACTTTCCCAAAATATTAGGAAAAATGAAGATTTAATAAATAGATCAATTTTGTTTGCCGGAGTTTTATTTGCATTTTATTTGGATAGGGAAAATGCGCGTTTTCAAAAATTGCATTTTAGGTCCGGAGAAAAGTTCATTTTGTTCGGCTCATTTTTAGGAGTCAGGGAAAATTAACTTTAGATTTTTCGGAGTTCGTTTAGATCTCTTTTTGTTTTTTTTTCTGCGCGCTGAACCGTTTATAAAAAAAGACTTACCGCAGGCCAGCCGGGCCAAGGCCCAGGCCAGCCACCGCCGCGCCCCAGCCCCAGCCCCTGCGCGCAGCCAGCGCCAGGCACAGGAGGCCACCGCCTCGCCTCTTGCTTCTTTAGCCGAGTCCTAGATGGACTCTAGGCTAGCTTTTTCCTCTTTCCGTTTTTCTTTTTCATCTAGGATTCCTATTCCTAGTCTAATTCCTTGCCCCCTAGCCCAAGTCTCCTCACCCCTCCCCAATATAAATACCCAAGAACCCCCCCTCTAAATCATCAAACCCAAAGCCTAGAGCTCCACCACACCCCACGCCGCGCCACGCCGCCACCCCACACCCGCCGCCGCCGCCTTTAGCCGCCGCCGCCGCACCTAGCCGCCGCCGCCACCCTACGCCGCCGCCACCGGAGCCCCTCGCCGGAGACCTCGCCAGAGGTTGCCCCGCGTCTCTTTTCCTCGTATCGTTTTTTTCTAATCGTTCCGATTCTTTTCTTCTCTAAACCGTTCCGGTTTTCTAGATCGGTTTTTCGTTCGGTTTTCTTCTCCGAAACCCTAGATCGGATTCGTTTTCTTCTCCGATTTAGTTGCCTTTGGACCGTTCGCCAGACCGTTCGTTCTAACGAACGTGATCACCGGATTCTTCTAGGTTAACGAACGTCCGTTCGTTTAACCGTTCTTCTTTTTCTTCTCGTCAGATTTATTTCGCGTCTTTTCCGCGATCGTGATCTCAGATCCGATCTTCGTTCTGGTTTATCTTTTCGCTCGTTTATCGGAATCAGGTGATTCAAGCGCCTGGAGTTTCGTTTCGAAACCGCCGTTCCGTCTAATCAACTTAAACAAGTTTTTGCCCCGGTAAAATTTGACCTAGTTTCAACTTGCTAGAACCGAGTTGTTTTCTTTCGCCGTTTGTTTCTTTGTTCGATTCTTTCTTTCTGTGCAACCGGAGTTCTTAAGTTGAACTACCTGGTTCGTTCTCTTGTTCGAGTTTTACCTGTGCATTAGATGATTACTTATTGTATGCTTGTTGTTTGTCTGCGATAGATTACCCGGATTGCGCCGCCTGTTACTTCGAAACCCTAGGACTCGCGGAGGATCACAGCAAGGCAAGTAACACTTTGATCATACCTTTTCTACAACCCATGTTTTATTGCATTAGATCAATCCTCACACATTGCATGATTAGGATCTAATTAAATTGTGGGATGGGAAGTAGATGAGGTAGTACCTATTACCTGTATTATTATGAAACCTTTGGGAGTTACTTCTACGTTTGCTTATTATTATGCCATGCTATGCTAGTAGACGTGGATTGGGTGAGTGATATCCATGACAGATGTGAGTTGATAATTTTAATGGTTTATCTAAGGTGGCAACTTAAACACACATTGGGTGGATTGAGGCACCTGATGTCTATCAGGACTTGCCTGTTTTTTTTGGACCGCCACCTAGGCTCAAAGGGATCATAAGATCTTTCATGCTAGAAACTTCCGTGTGCAGCCACAAGCCATTATGGGCTCTGGCATAGTTGACTAAGTTGTGCGAACTCTTACGGGGTGGACTAGCAGATGTAGGGGTTGTAGGTGGTACGGTCTACCCCACATGTAAGGTGCTAGCGCTTCTGAAAGATGTCTCGGTCATCCGTCTTCTCAAACACCATGTAGTGCGAGAAAACAAACGGAGGCGATCGAGTCTTGTGGGGAAAAGTGCGCAAACCTCTGCAGAGTGTACAAACTAATCATGATTAGCCGTGTCCCCGGTTATGGACACTTGAGTATCTAGTACACTTGAATATCTTTGTGAATCTCAACATGTTACTCTAATTAATGTTGTTGGGTTTTTAATTATTTCTAATTGGGATTGAGAATGCTGTCAACCATTCTCAATGTTTCACAACCACCATGATAGTTAAATAAATTTTATTCCTTTGCAGTAGGGAAAAATTGGCTTTACGCAAAACTGTAACCATAGAGCTCTCCACCAGCCATATATGCATATAGTATAGTTGTTTCATTCCATTATTCTCTATGTGTTACTTTGCCAGCATATTCCATGTGCTGACCCATTTTCAGGCTGCAACGTTAATGTTGCAGACTTTTCAGACGATGGTTGAGGTGTTTTTAGGTCGTGGCCCTATACTCAGTGATGCCGCTGGAGTTGATGGACCCATTTATCTTCCGAGTCTTCCACTGTTATCTTTATAATATGGCCTTAAGCCATATTTATTGTAATAAGTTCTTTTTGAGCCATCGATGTATTAAGTGTGTGATTGCAACTCTGCTATAAATCCTCGATGTACTATGTGGTGTCAGCATTACTGATCCAGGGATGACACCGTAGCACAGTAGACGTGATCCATTCGGGTCAGGTCGCTACAGAGATGGTATCAGAGCACACGCTGACTGTAGGACACGACCACTAAGTTAAAGCCATAGATCACCATTCTCTTCTCATTTTCTAACTCCTCATCTTTTCTACTCTTTAGGATGACGTACACGAAGATTAAGTACGCTCAATCGGATGAAGGCACACCATTTGGAATTCACCTGAAGGAAGTCACCAAGTACCTGAACATTGGATTACCAAGCTTCACGGGAACCTTCAACGCCACTCTGCCTGAAGAGGAGCGCTGGAAGATTCAAGCTCACATTCCGGGAAGGACATTCGCGCCAATCACGAAGCCTATAGATAGTGTTTTCAATGCACCAACCTGGAGTCTGGGAAGGAGCATGGCAGCTCATATTACCATAGGACGCATTGGAGAAGTTTATCAAGAAGACCTTAAGGACACTATCTACCAGATTTGCGGACGCCGAGATGAACAGTGGGAGTTAGTCAGCACTAAGAAGGATAGATCCATTGCATCATTCATCCAGGAGTTAAACCAGCACATTCGACGCTACGAGAACCAGATGTGCAATGACATGATAGAGTTGAAGAATGCGAAGGCAAGGATCATCGAGCTAGAAGGAGAACTGAAGTCTACACGCAAGGACTACATGGATGAGATCGTAGCTCTAGCGAGGCACAATGGCGATCTTAAGCAGGAGATTGAAGAACTCAAGGAGAAGTTAGCATCCATGGAGGAAGACAAGTACATCGCATGTCCGAACAACTACATCATCATCGACGACACCGATTCGGATCCAAGTGAACCCGACTTTGAAGACGAAGCTGGAGCAGATATCATGGAGTCTTCCACCGGTTCAAATTTCTAGATGACCACCAGATAGTAGTAGTATTCCCCCATGTAAACAATAGTCGAGCACTTTTGCGATAGATTTAGATCGTTTGTAAGCCCTTGTTTGATTGATTGAAGTGATTTTGTGTGCATTTGCTCATGTGCATATGGGTAGTGTTTTCCCTTTAGACCCCCTCTATTCTTATATCTCGTCTTTTCTAAACCCTCAGATGCCTCCGAGACGTGACAATGGATTCCCACCAGAGCTCACTCAGTTGGTCCAGCAGCAGAATCAATTGATGCAGATGTTAGTCCAGAACCAGCAGAACAGCAACAACAACCCACCACCACCACCACCTGTTGACCACTTAGCCCGTTTCCTTAGGCTGAATCCACCGGTGTTTTCCAGTAGCACCGAGCCGATAGTAGCAGACGATTGGCTCCGCAAGATAGGAAGGGAGTTGACCACTGCAGGATGTACAGATGGTGAGAAAGTGAAGTTTGCCGCACATCAGCTTGACAGACCCGCGGCAGCATGGTGGGAGAATTTCACAGCCACTTACCCAGTAGACACTGTCACATGGGATCAGTTTCAGCAAGCTTTCCGCACTGCCCATGTTTCAGCAGGAGCTATGGCCATAAAGAAGCGTGAGTTTCGCAACTTACGCCAAGGAGGAAGGACAGTTGGCCAGTATGTGGAGGAGTTTAGTAAGCTAGCACGTTATGCCCCAGATGACGTTGCTACAGATGCAGCTAAGCAAGAGAAGTTTCTGGAAGGAATGAATGATGAATTAAGCATGCAGTTGATGGTAGCAAGTTGCAACAACTACCAGGAGTTGGTAGATCGTGCCATCATGATTGAAGGGAAGCAACAGTAGATTGAGAACCGTAAGAGGAAGTATGGACAGGGGAAGTATAACTCTGGAGCCCAGCAGAAGCCCCGTTTTGCCCCTAAACCGGGATTTAAGTTTCAGCATACCCATGGAGGAGGTAGCTCGCACAACCATAATGGCCACAAGAATGGAAATGGGAATGGAGGAAGCAACGGCCAGAACCGGACCACCCCATCGACCCCAACCAAGAGAGATCTGAGTCAAGTCACCTGTTTCAAGTGTTCCAAGACCGGACATTATGCCAATGAATGTCCTGAAGGCCAGAATGGAAATGGCAATGGAAGCTCTAGGAAGAAACCGAACCCTTTTAATAGGGGACAGGTGAACCACGTTAATGTGGAGGAGGTTGAAGATCAACCCGATGCAGTAATCGGTAAGTTTCTGGTTAAGTCAATTACTGCACTCGTTCTTTTTGATACTGGTGCATCGCATTCATACATCTCAAGGGGATTTGTGGATAAGTATAACCTGCCAACCCAAGCCCTTAGGTCACCCATGTTAGTAAGCTCACCAGGAGCGGAGTTTATGGCCAGACGATGGTGTGATCGGTTACCATTAAGGATTGGTAACTATGTGTTTCCCTCAGACCTAATAATATTGGAATCTCAAGGATTGGATGTGATATTAGGCATGGATTGGTTATCAAAGTATGAAGGGAATATTGAGTGTGCTAGTAAGTTAATTTTGCTTACCACACCAGAAGGAAGAAGGATCAAGTATGTATCCCGGCATGTACCAAAAAGGACACAAGTGAATTGCCTAACAGGAGTCGTGCAGGAGGAAGTACCAGTGGTAAAGGATTTTCCTGATGTATTTCTTGAGAAATTACCAGGCATGCCACCGGATAGAGACATTGAGTTTTTGATTGAGTTATTGCCAGGTACAGGCCCAATATCGAAGCGACCGTACTGGATGCCAGCAAAGGATTTGGTGGAAATTAAGAATCAGATTAAGGAGTTATTGGATAAAGGTTACATTCGCCCAAGTTCTTCACCTTGGGGATCACCCGTACTTCTAGTGGAAAAGAAGGATGGATCATTAAGGATGGTTGTAGATTACCGGGGATTGAATGAAGTAACCATCAAGAATAAGTACCCACTGCCAATGATCAACGATCTGTTTGATCGGTTGCAAGGAGCTAACGTGTTTTCCAAGATCGATTTGCGATCAGGGTACCATCAGTTGAAGATTCGAGAGCAGGACATACCTAAGACAGCATTCACCACAAGATATGGATTGTATGAGTATACCGTTATGTCATTTGGATTGACTAACGCACCGGCCTATTTTATGAACCTGATGAACAAAGTGTTTATGGAGTTTTTGGATAAGTTCGTCGTAGTGTTCATTGATGACATTCTGGTTTATTCAAAGAATGAAGAGGATCATAAGGAACATTTGCGTTTGGTTTTGGAGAAACTAAGAGAACATCAGTTATACGCCAAATTCAGCAAATGTGAGTTTTGGTTAAAGGAAGTTGGATCCTCGGACACGTTATATCCGGAGAAGGTATAGCAGTTGACCCCACAAAGGTTGAGACCGTAACCGAATGGGAATCACCAACAACAGTTGGAGAGATCCGGAGTTTTCTGGGACTCGCGGGATACTACCGGAGATTTATTGAGAATTTCTCAAAGATTGCGAAGCCTATGACTGAATTGTTGAAGAAGGATACTAAGTTCAAATGGACTGAGGAGTGTGAGGCCAGTTTCCAGGAGTTGAAGAAACGTTTGGTTACCTCACCAGTATTGATTTTGCCAGATCAGACCAAGGATTATGAGGTGTATTGCGACGCTTCATGTCGAGGACTTGGAGCAGTGCTTATGCAGGAAGGAAGAGTTGTTTCGTATGCTTCACGACAACTGAAGCCTCATGAGTTGAATTATGCCACGCATGATTTGGAGTTAGCAGCCGTAGTGCATGCATTGAAAACGTGGAGACATTTCCTCATTGGAAATCATTGTGAGGTGTACACGGATCATAAGAGTTTGAAGTACATTTTCACTCAGAAGGAGTTGAACCTCCGACAGAGGAGATGGTTGGAGCTCATCAAGGATTATGACATGCGATTGCATTACCATCCCGGAAAAGCTAATGTAGTAGCTGATGCATTAAGCCGTAAGAGCCATGTCAATACCCTAGTGATGGGAGAAGTACCAAAGGAGTTAGCAGAAAACCTTCGTGAGCTATGTTTGGAAATAGTTCCGAGAGGCTATGTAGCAGCCTTGGAGATTCAGTCAACATTGATGGATAAAATCAGAGAAGCTCAGAAATCTGACAAGGAGATTGCTGCTATAAAGGAGAAACTAAGCAAAGGAAAAGCGAAGGGATTTCGTGAGGATGAGCACGATACCCTATGGTTTGAGGACCGTGTTTATGTGCCCAATGACCCAGAGATCAGGAAGTTGATTTGCAAGAGGCACATGATTCACCGTATTCGATTCACCCAGGGAATAGCAAGATGTATTTGGATTTGAAGGAAACATTCTGGTGGACCGGAATGAAGAAGGATATTGCAGCATATGTAGCAGTTTGTGACGTATGTCAGAGAGTGAAGGCAGAACATCAGAAGCCAGCCGGATTGTTACAACCATTGCCGATACCCGAATGGAAGTGGGATAAGATAGGCATGGATTTTATCACAGGGCTACCCAGGACAAAGGCCAAATATGACTCGATATGGGTAGTAGTTGATCGTTTGACGAAGGTAGCACATTTTATTCCAGTTAAGACCACTTACACCAGTGCTAAGTTGGCAAAGATATACATGACTAGAATCATTTGTTTGCATGGAGTTCCGAGGAGTATTGTATCAGATAGAGGAACCCAGTTTACCTCAAAGTTTTGGAATCAGTTGCATGAAACTTTAGGAACCAGACTAGAGTTCAGCACAGCTTTTCACCCGCAGACAGATGGACAGACCGAGAGAGTCAATCAGATTTTGGAGGATATGCTGAGAGCTTGTGCACTAGATTATGGATCTAGCTGGGATGATAACTTGCCGTATGCGGAGTTTTCTTATAACCACAGCTATCAAACCAGTTTGAAGATGGCACCTTTCGAAGCTTTATACGGAAGGAGGTGCAGGACACCGTTGTCATGGAACAAAGTTGGAGATCGTCAATTCTTTGGACCAGATATGATTAAAGAGTCTGAACGGAAAGTTAAGTTGATTCGCGATAGGCTCAAGGTAGCCCAGTCCAGGCAGAAGAGCTACGCAGATTCTAAACACAAGGAGACAGTTTACGAAACCGGAGACAGAGTTTATCTCCGAGTATCCCCACTTCGAGGAGTTAAGCGCTTTGGAGTTAAGGGAAAGTTAGCACCCCGTTTCGTTGGACCGTTTAAGATTTTGAAACGTATGGGAGAAGTCCCTTATAAGTTGGAATTACCAGAGGGACTGTCAGGAGTTCACGATGTATTCCATGTTTCTCAGCTGAAGAAATGTCACGCCGAAATGGCGGAGATACCGCTAAGAGATACCGTGCCACTCGAAGCGATTCAGTTAAAGGATGACCTAACATATGAGGAGAAGCCAGTCAAGATTCTAGATTATGCCAGCAGAGTTACTCGCAGCAAGGTTATCAAGTTTTGCAAAGTTCAGTGGAACCACCACTCAGAGGATGAAGCCACCTGGGAGAGAGAAGATTTACTCAAGGACCACCCTCACCTATTTTCTAGCCAACCCGAATCTCGAGGGCGAGATTCATCTTAAGGGGGGTAGGTTTGTAACATCCCAAATTTTCAATTTGGAATGTTATACATTAGATCATCATGCATATCATATTTTCTTGCATTTTGGTTGAGCCTAGAAATTTCACGCAACTCAAGGACCCTCGGAGAGAGTTGGAGATTTCGTTATTTTCATATTTGAGAGTTTTCTCGAATTTTGAAAAGAGGATCATTTGATTTATTTATTTTGTCTTCAATAATTTTTCCGATATCAAAATATGAGAGAGGGAATAATATGACTTTCCCAAAATATTAGGAAAAATGAAGATTTAATAAATAGATCAATTTTGTTTGCCGGAGTTTTATTTGCATTTTATTTGGATAGGGAAAAATGCGTGTTTTCGAAAATTGCATTTTAGGTCCGGAGAAAAGTTCATTTTGTTCGGCTCATTTTTAGGAGTCAGGGAAAATTAACTTTAGATTTTTTGGAGTTCGTTTAGATCTCTTTTTGTTTTTTTTTCTGCGCTGAACCGTTTATAAAAAAAGACTTACCGCAGGCCAGCCGGGCCAAGGCCCAGGCCAGCCACCGCCGCGCCCCAGCCCCAGCCCCTGCGCGCAGCCAGCGCCAGGCACAGGAGGCCGCCGCCTCGCCTCTTGCTTCTTTAGCCGAGTCCTAGATGGACTCTAGGCTAGCTTTTTCCTCTTTCCGTTTTTCCTTTTCATCTAGGATTCCTATTCCTAGTCTAATTCCTTGCCCCCTACCCCAAGTCTCCTCACCCCTCCCCAATATAAATACCCAAGCACCCCCCCCCTCTAAATCATCAAACCCAGAGCCTAGAGCTCCACCACACCCCACGCCGCGCGACGCCGCCACCCCACACCCGCCGCCGCCTTTAGCCGCCGCCGCCGCACCTAGCCGCCGCCTCCACCCTACGCCGCCGCCGCCGGAGCCCCTCGCCGGAGACCTCGCCAGAGGTTGCCCCGCGTCTCTTTTCCTCGTATCGTTTTTTTCTAATCGTTCCGATTCTTTTCTTCTCTAAACCGTTCCGGTTTTCTAGATCGGTTTTCCGTTCGGTTTTCTTCTCCGAAACCCTAGATCGGATTCATTTTCTTCTCCGATTTAGTTGCCTTTGGACCGTTCGCCGGACCGTTCGTTCTAACGAACATGATCACCGGATTCTTCTAGGTTAACGAACGTCCGTTCGTTTAACCGTTCTTCTTTTTCTTCTCGTCGGATTTATTCCGCGTCTTTTCCGCGATCGTGATCTCAGATCCGATCTTCGTTCTAGTTTATCTTTTCGCTTGTTTATCGGAATCAGGTGATTCAAGCGCCTGGAGTTTCATTTCGAAACCGCCGTTCCGTCTAATCAACTTAAACAAGTTTTTGCCCCGGTAAAATTTGACCTAGTTTCAACTTGCTAGAACCGATTTGTTTTCTTTCGCCGTTTGTTTCTTTGTTCGGTTCTTTCTTTCTGTGCAACCGGAGTTCTTAAGTTGAACTACCTGGTTCGTTTTCTTGTTCGAGTTTTACCTGTGCATTAGATGAGTACTTATTGTATGCTTGTTGTTTGTCTGCGATAGATTACCCGGATTGCGCCGCCTGTTACTTCGAAACCCTAGGACTCGCGGATCATCAGCAAGGCAAGTAACACTTTGATCATACCTTTTCTACGACCCATGTTTTATTGCATTAGATCAATCCTCACACATTGCATGATTAGGATCTAAGTAAATTGTGGGATGGGAAGTAGATGAGGTAGTACCTATTACCTGTTTATTATGAAACCCTAGGGAGTTACTTCTACGTTTGCTTATTATTATGCCATGCTATGCTAGTAGACGTGGATTGGGTGAGTGATATCCATGACAGATGTGAGTTGATAATTTTAATGGTTTATCTAAGGTGGCAACTTAAACACACATCTGGGTGGATTGAGGCACCTGATGTCTATCAGGACTTGCCTATTTTTTTTGGACCGCCACCTAGGCTCAAAGGGATCATAAGATCTTTCATGCTAGAAACTTCCGTGTGCAGCCACATGCCATTATGGGCTCTGGCATAGTTGACTAAATTGTGCGAACTCTTACGGGGTGGACTAGCAGATGTAGGGGTTGTAGGTGGTACGGTCTACCCCACATGTAAGGTGCTAGCGCTTCTGAAAGACTATGTCTCGGTCATCCGTTTCTCAAACACCATGTATTGCGAGAAAACAAACGGAGGCGATCGAGTCTTGTGGGAAAAGTGCGCAAACCTCTGCAGAGTGTACAAACTAATCATGATTAGCCGTGTCCCCGGTTATGGACAACTTGAGTATCTAGTACTTGAATATCTTTGTGAATCTCAACATGTTACTCTAATTAATGTTGTTGGGTTTTTAATTATTTTTAATTGGGATTGAGAATGCTGTCAACCATTCTCAATGTTTCACAACCACCATGATAGTTAAATAAATTTTATTCCTTTGCAGTAGGGAAAAATTGGCTTTACGCAAAACTGTAACCATAGAGCTCTCCACCAGCCATATATGCATATAGTATAGCTGTTTCATTCCATTATTCTCTATGTGTTACTTTGCCAGCATATTCCATGTGCTGACCCGTTTTCGGGCTGCAACGTTAATGTTGCAGACTTTTCAGACGACGGTTGAGGTGTTTTTAGGTCGTGGCCCTATACTCAGTGATGCCGCTGGAGTTGATGGACCCATTTATCTTCCGAGTCTTCCGCTGTTATCTTTATAATATGGCCTTAAGCCATATTTATTGTAATAAGTTCTTTTTGAGCCATCGATGTATTAAGTGTGTGATTGCAACTCTGCTATAAATCCTTGATGTACTGTGTGGTTTCAGCATTACTGATCCAGGGATGACACCGTAGCACAATAGACGTGATCCATTCGGGTCAGGTCGCTACAAGTAGTTGAAGGAACAATCATATCAACTCCTAGAATGTGCACGGTGCGCTTCTTCTCCTCGTGGGCAACACGTCATTTTATTTCCTGTTCAGCTTTGCAAGCAAGACGAAACAAATGGTCCATAGGATAACACTCTTAATGAATTAATATCTCTTGAATATCACGGTTTAATCCTCTCCAAAATCTATCCATAAAATCATCTTCACTTTATTCTAAAGAGGAATGCAATAGGGTAGTTTGTCAATCATCATAATATTTTGTTACAGTGTCACTACCTTGTTTTAAATGTTGCAACTTCTTAATCATGTCGCGAGTATAATAAGCGGGAACGAAAGTATGTCGCATGGCAAGTTTCAAATCATCCCAAGTAGTAGGTATATAATCAGGGTGTAACAGACAATATTCACTCTACCAAACCAAAGCATAACCAGTGAAAGAACCAACCACAACCTTAACCTTTTTATATTCATCAAAATTATGGGAAGCAAATATATTTTTTATGTTGAACTCCCATTCAATATATAAAGCAGGTCTAAAACGGCCATTAAATGGTGGTATAGATACATTAACATGGTCATGTGCATTTGGATGTTTGTGCACCTCTTGTGACGGTTGCGGTATTTGCAAAGGTGGTGGCACGTCTCCCACGATCGACAAAGCCCATGAATTGACTCTGGAACCTGTCATGATTAGTAGCAACAAGAAACAGAATCCAAAAAAATGTTCCTATCAACTACTTGGAAGTGGTGGCAAAACACTCACAATATAGCAAATCTCAATATCTTACAAGTGTTCTTACCATGCAGCAGGTGGTGATCGGCAACCATCGGTGTCAAATAACTCTGAAGATTGAGTAAAGCGATTGCCAGGGGAACGTACGTATACACGGTGTAGAAATATGTGGAGCTGGGTTGGCTATATATGGTAGCAAAAGATTAGCAATAATCAATTCAAAGATGCAATGTTGAATAAACGCTCAACGACGGTACTGTGCTGGTCCTAGGCTAGACCGGACTAGAGACGTGAGCCTAGAACACTAGTGAGGTCACGACATAGCACAACTAGCATCAATGAAGGATACTAAGTAGCTCTAGACAGCAAGATATAAGTGAAGATCACAACGACAGTAAAGATAATGATGTGAAACAACAGCCAAGCAGGATATATCAACAACTTTGTCTCCAACTTTCTTATGGAAAAGTTTGTGCCAATTTTTTGATAATTTTTTTTCAAGAATGGTATTAACTCAAGCTTTCAAACGCAAAAGGAATCACTCAATTCCAAGTTGATATGAGGAGTCAAAAAATTCCAAAATTGGCGTGAAAAACTAGAATAAGCTGTGTTCATGCACTTCGGAGAGCAAAAAGACCTATTTAGAAGCCAATTTTGAGGTGCCAAATATTTAACTTGCTTTTGAAAATATTTAGATGCGTCTCGTCACTAGCTTTCATTTGAGTACTTGCGGAGCCAAAACGGACTTCATATGAGCAAGTTATGCCTGATTTACTGAACAGTGCACAAAACAGATTCCAATCCGAATTCAACTATGAGATTGAGTCTAGATAGATCCGATTTTTTTCTCCTCTCCTTTATTTCATCACACTTTTTTTTCTTTTTCTTTCTTTTTTTTCTCTGACTTTTTTTCTCTCTCCCTCTTTCCAAAACAAACTAGATAAGATGTAGATTGGATCAAGCGAAGATGGGAACGATCTCAACTTTGATTATGACAATGAACGGTAGGTAGCACGTGGAGGAAATTGATGGATGGGTGGTGGATACCGGAAGGGATAACGATGCAGCGGCAGTGTGACTAATGTGAACAGAACTCGAAACTCTAAATGAACTAGACACTAAGACCAGCAACTCGACACAACGATGCAACCGATAATTCAACTATGCAAGCAATGAAAAGAAAATTGCAAAGGCTCAGACTGGCTTGGACAAAGGATGGATAGATCTAATTTTTTTGTGGCTTTTTCTTGGACAATAGGTAAGAAAATAAATCTAATCTAGGAAAAACTGGAAATTCTCACTGAGCAACCTGAAAACTGATACCACTTGATAGAGGCGAGGGTGTCCCGATCTTTCGATGAGATGATAACTATCGATTTGGTGGAGACGACTTTGATGATCCGACTACAAACATGCACGACGTTGCGCCTTAGCAATCGCTAAACCAATCTCCTGAGGTTACCGACGATGACGGAAGCACGGTCAGCCTGACCACGAAGGTCTATTCCTGCAAGCAATCAAAGAACAAGCAAGAATATGATAATGCAATCTGAATATTGCGAATATAGATGAAGTATTGATAAAGGTGGGGATCCGAAAGCGGTCTTGATCTGGTCGTTGGACACAAACGAAGTACACGAAGTTGCGTTGGCTAACTTTTAACTAAACAAATCCCAAGGAAAAAGCTAGTAGATGGATCTACTTATATAGGAGCAAGGGGTGGCGGCCAAGGAGGTGGAAGGACGTCCCAAGGCAGCGTAAAACTAACCCTAGGTCGTACAAGGCTCATGGGCCCAAGTGGAGGTGGTGCAACACATTTGAACTTGTTGTTTGACTCGGATTCTGCTGCATCGTCAGATTGTTTCGTCGATATCTCAATGCTCCGGATGAATTTTAAGGTGACTCCAATTGGGTTGGAAAGAGCACGAAATCTACTTTCCAAAAAAAGAATCACCCAATTCAGAGTCCGTATGAAAAAGTTGTTGACATTTTGAGTCAGGTATGTCTGTGCAGTCCGAATCTGAATCCAAAATGTGAGAGACTTGGACTCTATCTTCTCTTGGCCCAAAGGTGACGTGAGAGGACTTTTTGAACAGAACCTTAACTTCTCCTTTTCCCTTATGTTCATATGTGGATTGTACAAATGTCCCATACACCTGCAATTAGACAACACACAAAAGTGTGTGAAGTATTTTTGTTCTGGATAATATAAATAGATTATTGAGTAGTTTGCACTAGAAATCACCTCACAGATATGCATGTATGCAATATTTTTGGTTGTATCCAAGGTAGTCATGTCCTCATCATCGTACATAGTCACCCTCAAGGCAACACATCATACAATTTATGTATTATCATTAGATTCGTTTCACATGTGTTCTACTACAGCAACATTTGACTAGAACTTATCATGGTGTTGAATCATAGTAAGGAGTGTCCAAGAAAATGAATATGGTGGACATCTGAGGTATAACCAAAACTTTCAGGAGCCTACAGACGCTCTTCCCAGTGCCTAGCTGCAGCAAGTGTACATGAAACTTTGCACTTTACAACTTTACATAGCTAGTTGCACTTACATAACCCATCTATACATGATAACATTATTTATGTGTTACATATGTGGTATCCCTACCAGATATGGATTGATAATCCCCAAGTGCAGGGAATCATCATAGCAATTCCCAAAGGTGGAAGTGATAAGTATGGAGTGTCGAACCCACAAGGAGCTAAAAGTAAGATCAATATTCCCTCAAGCCCTATGTGCCACTGATACGACTCTACGTACACCGAACGTTTGCTTCCAACTAGAAACGAGAAATAAAACTACGTTGTGGGTATGAAGAGGATAACTTTGCATGATATCGGAGAGCTAAAACATAGAAGTAGGCGATGTTATCAAAAAGTTAGAATATATTACTAAATATTATAAATAGTGAGTGTGGAATAATGATGGGTCGGTGTGCGGAATTGTCTTAGGCAATTGTTAACAAGGCTGATAGCCATCATTGCAATTTCATATGAGGGAGAGGCATAAGCTAACATACTTTCTCTTCTTGGATCATATGCACTTATGATTGGAACTCTAGAAAGCATCCGCAACTACTAAAGATCATTAAGGTAAAACCCAACCATAGCATTAAAGCATCAAGTCCCCTTTAGCCCATACGCAACAACCCCCTTACTCGGGTTGCAACACCCTACAACAACCATAGCTTGTGTCACTCAAGCAACCCACTGTAAGCGAATCATGAACGTATTGCAACACCCTACAGCGGGAATCCCTCACGCTTGCGCAACACGGAGGGCACAATAGGACAACACCAAAATAAAACATACAACTCGTACCAATCTAGATCATCAATCAACCCAAAGACAAAGGATATCTACTCAAAACATCATAGGATGGCAACACATCATTCGATCATAATATGTGGCATAAAGTACCATGTTGAAGTTGGGATTATAGCGGGGTGCGGGAGAGTGGACCGCATAAAAGAGATGAGGATGGTGATGTTGATGAAGACGATCACCGCAGCGATGATTCCCCTCCCGATGGCACTCCGGCGCCACCGAGAGAGAGGAGGAGAGGTTCTCCCCCTCGTGCTTCCTCCTCCATGGCCTCCCCTGGATGGGGAGAGGTTCCCCCTCTGGTCCTTGGCCTTCATGGTGATGATGGCCCCTCCGGGATCCTCCTCCATGCCCTCCGGTGATGAAGGCCCCCTCCGGCAGGGTGCGAGAGAGGGCCTAGATTGATTTCTCGTGGCTATAGAGGCTTGCGGCGGCGGAACTTCCGATCTAGATTAATTTCTGGAGGTTTCTGTATATATAAGAGGTTTTGGCGTCAAGAAGAAATCAGGGGGGGTCTCCGGGCTGTCCACTAGGTAGGGGGCGTGCCCAGGGGGCGCCTCCCACCCTCGTGGGCAGCCCGGGACTCTTCTGGCCAAACTCTTTTACTCCATGTCCTTATTCTGGTCCAAAAATAAGCTCCATCAAGTTTCAGGGAAATTGGACTCAATTTGGTTTTCCTTTTCTGCGATACTCTAAAACAAGGAAGAAACAGAAACTGGCACTGGCTCTAGGTTAATAGATTAGTCCCAAAAACCATATAAAATAGCATATAAAACATCCAAGTTTGATAATATAATAGCATGAATACTTCATAAATTATAGATACATTGGAGACGTATCAGCATCCCCAAGCTTTATTCCTGCTCGTCCTCGAGTAGGTAAATGATAAAAGAAATAATTTATGAAGTGTGAATGCTAGCAGGTGCACAAGTTTGATCAATGATAGTTTCAATCACTTTTTATAGCATCATTATATGTCATAACAGTAGCTCATCTTCATAAAACTTCTCATGATCAAGTAACAAGCTATTGACATGTTAAAGTATAGATCATAAACTTTCTTGAAACTAACAAACTATATTCTTAGTCATCAAACAATTGCAATTCATCTTATTTTCAGGAAGGGTCTATGTCAGAGCTTTATTTAGAAAGCTCCACATACTCAACTATAATTTAATATTTCACAATTGCTAACACTCACGTGATATTTAAGGGTTCAAAGTTTTAATCGGACAGAGAGAAAGACATGGGCTTATAGATTCGCCTCCCAACCTTTTACCTCAAGGGTAATGTCAACAGTAATAGTTAATGATAACTTACATCCAATTGGATATATATATATATATATATCAAGATCTTTCCAACAAAATGTGCTTGCCAAAGGATAAAATGTAAAAAGGAAAGGTGAAGATCACCATGACTCTTGCATAAGGGTAGAAGATAAAAGTAAAAGATATGCCCTTTGCAGAGGGAAGCAGAGGTTGTCATGCACTTTTATGGTTGGATGCACAAAATCTTAATGCAAAAGAACGTCACTTTATATTGCCACTTGTGGTATGAACCTTTATTATGCAGTCCGTCGCTTTTATTTCTTCCGCATCACAATATCGTATAAAGCTTATTTTATCCACATTAATAGATCATACATATTTAGATGGCAAGTTTTATTGCATGCACTGATTACAACTTACTTGAAGAATCTTACTCAATCCATAGGTAGGTATGGTGGACTCTCATGGCAAAACCAGTTTAAGGAATGTTTGGAAGCACAAGTAGTATCTCTACTTGGTGCAAAGAATTTGGCTAGCATGAGGGGGAAAAGCAAGCTCAACATGTTGGATGATCCAAGATAGTATACTTTATTTCGGATTTAAGAAAACATAACCCATTATGTTGTCTTCCTTGTCCGACATCAACCTTTTAGCATGTCATATTTTAATGAGTGCTCACAATTACAAAATATGTCCAAGATAGTATATTAATATGTGAAATATCTCTTCCTTCAATATTCTTTCATGAATTGTTCAAGTGACCAATTCTATGTTTGCTAACTTTCAATAAGTTTACTACCTATACTTATTCTGTGTGAAGTCATTACTCCCCATGATATAAGCATATGAAACATATATAAATTCAGATTTATGATATTCAATTCATTCAACCATTTACTCATAGGATATATGTGAAGCACGTGAGTAAATGACAAACTACTCCAAAAAGATATAAGTGAAGGACACTGAGTAGTCAAATAATTAACTAGCCATGGGAGGATTCTTTTTCATTCAAGATTTCAGATCCAACGATTTTATTCAAACAGCAAGTAAAATTGAAAATACGCTCCAACCAAGACACATATCATGTGACGAATAAAAATATAGCTCCGAGTAAGGTATACCGATAATTTTGAAAGACAAAAGAGGGGTTGCCTTCCGGGGCATCCCCAAGCTTAGGCGCTTGAGTCTTCCTTGAATATTACCTTGGGGTGCTTTGGGCATCCCCAAGCTTAGGGTATTTCCACTCCTTATTCTCCTCATACCAATATCTCATCCAAAGCTTGAAAACTTCAATCACACAAAACTTAACAGAACTTCGTGAGATAGGTTAGTATGATAAAGAGTAAACCATTCACTTTGGTACTATCAAAGACAAGGCTCATAATTGTTCTCACAAAATGCCTACTGTACCATATCATTTCTACAATTTATATTGAGAAATATAAGCCATAGAAAATTGAAAACAAGCAAACTGTGCAATGAAAACAGAATCTGTCAGAAACAGAACAGTCTGTAATGATCTGAACACCAACCATACTTATTATACTCCAAAAATTCTGAAATAAATTGGTGGACGTGAGGAATTTGTCTATTAATCTTCTGAAAAAAGAATCAACTCAATCGCACTCTTCTGTAAAAATGGTAGCTAATCTCGTGAGCGCAAAGTTTCTGTTTTTTACAGCAAGATCACATTAACTTTCACCCAAGTCTTCCCAAAGGTCTTACTTGGCACTTTATTGAAAAAAAAGCTATAATACATGATTAATACAGTAGCTTAATCATGAGAACACACAAAAACAGTAAGGGTAAATATTGGGTTGTCTCCCAACAAACGCTTTTCTTTAATGCCTTTTAGCTAGGCATGATGATTTCAATGATGCTCACATAAAAGATAAGAATTGAAACACAAATAGAGCATCATGAAGAATATGACTAGCACATTTAAATCTAACCCACTTCCTATGCCTACGGATTTTCTGAGCACATAATTTATAGGAACAAGAATAACCTAGCATAGGAAGGAAAAACAAGTAAAACTTTAAGCATATAGAGAGGAAATTTGATATTATTTCAACTCCTACAAGCATGTATTCCTCCCTCATAATAATTTTCAGTAGCATCATGAATGAGTTCAACAATATAACCATCATTGAAATTTTATCAGAGCTTTGATAGTTGAGTATGTGGAGCATGTATTCCTCCCTCATAATAATTTTCAGTAGCGTCATGAGTTGCTGCCTGAATATCCGGAGGATGAACGTATTATAAATGACCTTCCGGTAGCAAAGAAGCATAGGAAGAGACCAAGGAAAGGCAACAAAGCTACTTTTATGATCTAGCCGCCCCAGCAGCCTCGGGTTCAAGACCATATACCTATCCGTGGTGTGGCAAAATGGCATGTCCCCGGTGAACCAATCCTACCTAAGGCATCGACAGAGGCCATATACGGTGATTTGAGGAGACTTCATGATGATGTGCTGCGGAGAGAGAAAAGCCTCATCCCCTCAGAAAATCTAGGATACCCACTCTACGTGGTTAACGTGTCGCGGCAAAGGTTGTACGTCCACACATTCCTCGCGGAGAAGTTCTTCCTTATATTCGATTACATCTTTGACATGTTTCACTTGAAGAAGCTGGATTTTACGTTTGTCCGCCTTTATGCCTTGTACATGAACTAAATCATCGGGATTGAGCAGATACTTATATCTGTGTCGCTAACCCGTACTTCATGCATGAGGGCTTCTTTGTAGTCTACGCAGAGCACCATGAATACACGAGGGACTACATCATCGATTTCATGGTCACCAATAAGGACAAGGAGACGATTCTCATGCCTTATCATCCCATGTAATTCATCCACACGGATATCCTTTGTAAGTGCATCTAGTGCCACCCCTAGTTGGTTTTGGGGTATTGACGACAAACTTGGTTGAGGGACTAATGTGTTTGTGAGAATTGCAGGATAACACAGGTAGTAGTCCCTCATTGATTCGGTTTACCTACCAGATATGACCCCTAAAAATGTGTGAAGACATTGAAGACAATGGTGGTCTATGAAGATATTCACATTGAAGACTATGACATGAGAAGACAACACATGAAGACTATGGGTTGCAAAGACATAGTTGTTTCGTAGTTTCCTTTTCTTCTTTGTTGAGTCATAGGAACCACCATACTGTTAAGTGGGGTCCAAGTGAACAAAGTCAGAGTGAGTGAAGTGATGCTCAACCAAATCCTATGTCTTCGAGCGAAGACAATGAGAGAAAACCTTACCCAGAGCTGGATAAGTCAGCTTTACTTGTAGCCCAAGTAAAGCTGTCGCATGTGTTTGAAATCTGACCATTGGACACGTGTCAGTTCCTTAGTAACCCAGGGTCATTTCGGAAAAATTAGGTCGGATTGCCTCCTGGCTATAAATAGCCCACCCCTACACCATAAATTGGTGGCTACTCGGAGTTAGTGCACGGCTTTTGTCGTCTGAGAGCAACCCACCTCCGAAGCCTTTGAGAGAGAAATCCTTGCGAGGACAATGCCCTAAACACCCAGAGCCAAAGAGTGTTAGGCATCACTGAAGTCTTTCTGTCTACGTGATCTAAAGACTTGTTACACTTAAGGACTGTGAATCCTCCAGCTGGTTAGGTGTCACGTTCTGAGCATCTAAGAGTCATTGTGGGTCGCCGGTGAACGAAGTCTGTGAAGGTTTGGAAGTCTCCCTTGAAGACTTACCATAGTGATTGGGCGAGGACTGTGTGTCCTTAGCTCAAGGGGAATAAGGTGAAGACGCGGTCTTCTGAGTTGAATCTCAGCCTCCCTAACCAGACGTACAGTTGTCACAGCAACTGGAACTGGTCCAACAAATCCCTGTCCTCACCAAGAAACTGTTTCTATCCTCTACCTCTCTTTACTTATAGTTTGTCTTCGTGAAGTCATTGCCTACTTGCGTGATCTGATTGACTTCACTGTGTGAAGACTATTGTTGTTTGGCTTCATACTACCTTCCATCTTGATCTATACTACCTAGCTGCTGATAGTATTCATGCTTTCACTTCATTGCTTACTTGACTATGGCTTGTCTAGTTTAGTCTACCTTCTGCTGCTTATCAATAGGTTCTTTTCTATTGTTTGTCTTCCAAGCCCCCGTGTTTTGAAGACTTTCATAAAAATCACCTATTCACCCCCTCTAGTCGATAACTAGCACTTTCAATTGGTATTAGAGCAAGGTTCTCCCTTGTTCTGTGTGATTCGGTTTAACCACCTGGAGTTTTAGCTATGTTGACTGCAGGGATAATCAAAGTCTCCGCTGCGTGCCCTATCTTCGATGGCACTGATTACCCCTACTGGAAGAATAAGATGTGCATGCATCTTGAAGCCATTGATGTCGATCTCTGGTATGTCGTCAAGAACGGCATTCCCAAGGCCGGTGAAGGTGTCACCCCTGCTAATGTCAAGAAGTTCATTCAATTGGATTCTACTGCCAAGAACATCATCTGTGGTCACCTGACCAAAGGACAGTATGGTCATGTGAGTGCTCTAGAAACTGCGAAGCTAGTCTGGGACTAGCTCTCCAAGGCCAACGAAGGCGTCTCAACCCAGAGAGACTCAAGGATCAGTGTTCTTTGCAAACTCTTCAACCGCTTCAAGAGAAATGACAATGAGAATGTTCAGTCGACGTTTGATCGCCTCACTAACATCACAAATGAGCTTCATGCACTCGGCACCACTGAGATCACCAAGCATGAAATCATCAAGACACTCTTAAGATCACTCGATAGCTCATTTGACACCCTTTCCCTGATAATTCAAGAACGCCCTGACTTCAAGACTCTCGATCCGTCTGACATACTTGAGAGGCTCAACACACATGAGTTCCAGTTATCTGAGAAAAGAGATATCTATGGTCCCAACTATGGCCGAACTTGTGCTTTGAAGGCAAAGGTTGTTTCCTCATCTGAAGAAGAATCTGACTGCAGTTCTGAGGATCCTGAAGACATTGGAAAGGAAATTGCCATCCTAGTGAAGAAGTTCTAGAGGTTAACCAAGAAGAAAGGCTCCAGACAGTCTTCAAGATCTGGCTCAAGAAATGATGAAGCTTCCTCCCGTGACTACAAGAAGAGAACGTGCCACAAGTGCAAGAAACCTGGTCACTACATCTCTGAATGTCCTCAATGGGACAATGAGAAGAAGAAGAAGAAGAAGAGCAAGGAATATGATTCTGATGACAAGAAGAAGAAGAAGAAGAAGAAGAAATCCTCAAAGTCTTCTTCCAAGTCCTTGTCGAAGTCTTCATCACACAAGAAGATCTCATCCAGCAAGGCTCGTGCATTTGTTCGCAAGGAGATGGATTCAGAGGAGGAGTCTGCATCTGAGGACGTGGAAATGGAGTCTGAAGAGGAATCTGATCCAGGCATGGCAAGCCTGGCTCTAACTTCAGCATATGTTGCCAAGTCCATCTTCAACACCGAAGACAATGGCCTTGTCACCAACGCTGAAGCTAAGGATGAGGATGACTCTGCACCCACCTATTGCTTCATGGAACATGGTGCCAAGGTAAAATCACGCGATGCTTACTATCAAACATCAAGTGAAGATGACTCTGAATGTGAATCTAAACCTAGCTACAAAACCATTGCTAAAATTGCAACACAGCAACAGAATGGTATGGAACATATTCAAAAATTGCTAGACAAAAGCGATGACCTGTTGGACGCGGAAATGACCAGATCTCAGTCCTTAATTGAAGACATTAAAAATCTTCATGTTAAGTACGAGGAACTTGAAAGTCGTCATGAAACGCTCTCAACAACTCATGAAAAGCTTTCCTATGATTATCTTCAAAGGAAGCAAGAACTTGAGAACTTGAGAGCGGCTCATGAAGATCTTTAAAAAGAGAATGAGTCACTCCGCACTCAACAGATCAATTCTGCTCAGAAAGGATTTGAACCACCTTGTCTAAAATGCCTTGAGCGTGATAACCCTACTTCTGTTGCTGGATGTTCTACTGCCACTACTATTGCAATATCTTCAACTGCTGATGTGGTAGCTAACCCCTCTGCTGAGGATACCAGTACTATTGCTGATGAGAATGCCAGGTTGAAGACATTGCTTGAGACAGGAATGTACAAAAGTCTCAAAGGGCATCAGACACTATGTGATGTCCTCAAGAAACAGATTCTGAACCGAAACCCTAGGAAAGAGGGTGTTGGGTTTGAGAGGAAAATTAATGTTGATGGTTCTTACTGGAAGCCTGAGCAGTACCCCAAAACCACATGGGTTGCTGCAAAGGGACTATCAGTGGATCCATATACCTTATCTGGCTTAACTTGTGCTAACCCGATCATCATTAACGAATCACTTGATGCAAACTATAAACTGTTTAAGAATCAGAATGGTGAAGTGTTTGCCAGGTATATTGGTACTAACTGCAGGAATGGACCACCTTTGAAGAAGATCTGGGTGCCCAAGAGTTGTCTTGAAAATCTTTGGGTGAATGTCATCATGACACCACCTGGGAAGAAGACAAACCCCAGAGCTAAGGCTTCACATGGTCCAAAGTCTTCATACAGACAGAGGACTCACTAGAGTTCACTGGCACTAATGTTTTGTAGGGAAACCATACTCAGGCCTATGAATATGAGCGTGTTTCATCAAACCGCCATGTTCATAAGACCAAGAACTATTCAGCCTATTCTTATGAGTATTATTCACCTTCTGCAAGATTATTTGCTAGGGCTCCAAAGCCAAAGTTCTCAGATGCTGCACTTAGACTCATTGCTTCGAAGCCACCCCTGAAAATGTTAACTCTCTTTTGAAGGGACGGGTCTCCAGCCAGAAATCAAAGGCGTCAGATGCTATTGCTGGGACCTAAAGCATATTGTGGGGCGCAAGATAAAATGCCTAAATGGTCTTACTATGTATTTTTTTTCCTAAATCGCTTGCCAATCATCCTATCAGTCCTAACCTGGATCTGAGCTTTCATAATCCACTTGCTTGTCAAATGTTTATGCTTCACAATACCCTTGGTGAAGCCTATCCCCCTAACTGCACTGTAGGGTATGACACCAAAGGCTTCAGAATGGATTATTGACAATGGATGCACTAACCACATGACTAGTGATCGAAGTCTTCTCATGGACTCAACCTTATGTCCATCTGACAAGAGTCACATCACATTTGCTGACACTAGTAAAAGCAAGGTATTGGGTCTAGGTAGAGTTGCAGTCTCAAAAGATCAGCACATGGATAAAGTGATGCTTGTTGAATCCCTCGGTTTCAACTTAATGTCTGTCTCAATGCTTTCTGACTTGAACATGGTTGTGATATTTGGAAAATATCGTTGCCTTGTTCTAATGGAATCTGACAAGTCTCTAGTCTTTGAAGGGTACCAAAAAGATGATATGTACATTGTAGATTTCTCAGCAGGACCACAGTTGGCAGTATGTCTTCTAGCAAAAGCTTCAGAGTGCTGGCTCTGGCATTGGAGGCTAGGGCATGCTGGCATGAGGAACTTGTACACTCTCGCAAAGAAGAAGCATGTCGTAGGCATCGAGGGAGTTAAGATCAAAAAGGATCATCTGTGTGGTGCCTGCGAAGCTGGGAAGGTGACTAGGGCCAAGCATCCCTCGAGGACAATCATGACGACATCACGTCCTTTCGAGCTGCTTCACATGGACCTATTCGGCCCTACTCATTACTCCACTCTTACTACCACTGCTTGTCTCTATGGTTTCTTTATTGTTGATGATTACTCTAGATATACCTAGGTGCATATAATTCTCTACAAGACTGAAGTGCAGGATGTCTTCAGACGATTTGCCAATCGTGCCATGATAAACTATGGCATCAAGATCAAGCACATTAGAAGTGACAACGGCACAGAGTCTAGAACACAGGCATGGACACCTATCTTGATACATTGGGCATCACTCATGAGTTCCTTGTTCCATACACACGTCAGCAGAATGGCATCATGGAGTGCAAGAACTGGACACTCATTGAGATGGCTCGGATAATGCTTGATGAGTACAAGACTCCAAGGAAGTTCTGGCCTAAAGCTATTGATACTGCATGCCATGTCATCAACCGTGTTTATCTTCACAAGCTTCTAAAGAAGACATCATATGAGCTACTAACTGGTAAGAAGCCAAAAGTAAGCTACTTCAGAGTATTTGGTTCTAGGTGCTGGATCAAAGATCCGCATTACACTTCAAAATTTGCATCGAAAGCACATGAAGGTTTTATGCTTGGTTACGGGAAGGATTCGCACTCCTACAGAGTCTTTGATACGTCTCCAATGTATCTATAATTTTTTATTGCTCCATGCTATTATATTATCTGTTTTGGATGTTAATGGGCTTTATTTTACACTTTTATATTATTTTTGGGACTAACCTATTAACCGGAGGCCCAGCCCAAATTACTGTTTTTTTTCCTATTTCAGTGTTTTGCAGAAAAGGAATATCAAACGAAGTCCAAACGGAATGAAACCTTCGGGAACATGATTTTCTCAACAAACATGATCCAGGAGACTTGGAGTAGGCGTGAAGAAACAATCAAGGAGGCCACGAGGCAGGGGGCGCGCCTACCCCCTGGGTGCGCCCTCCACCCTCGTGGGCCCCTCGTTGCTCCATCGACCTACTTCTTCCTCCTATATAAGTCCACGTACCCCCAAACATCCAGGAGCACCACGAAAACCTAATTCCACTGCCGCAACCTTCTATACCCGAGAGATCCCATCTTGCGGCCTTTTCCGGAGCTCCACCGGAGGGGGCATTGATCACGGAGGGCCTCTACATCAACTCCATGGCCTCTCCGGCGATGTGTGAGTAGTTTACTTCAGACCTTCGGGTCCATAGTTATTAGCTAGATGGCTTCTTCTCTCTCTCTCTCTAGATCTCAATACAAAGTTATCATCGATCTTCTTGGAGATCTATTCAATGTAATCTTCTTTTGCGGTGTGTTTGTCGAGATCCGATGAATTGTGGGTTAATGATCCAGATTATCTATGAACAATATTTGATTCTTCTCTGAATTCTTTTATGTATGATTGGTTTATCTTTGCATGTCTCTTCGAATTATAAGTTTGGTTTGGCCTACTAGATTGATCTTTCTTACAATGGGAGAAGTGCTTAGCTTTGGGTTCAATCTTGCGGTGTCCTTTCCCAGTGATAGCAGGGGCAGCAAGGCACGTATTGTATTGTTGCCATCGAGGATAAAAAGATGGGGTTTATATCATATTGCATAACTTTATCCCTCTACATCATGTCATCTTACTTAAAGCATTACTCTGTTCTTATGAACTTAATACTCTAGATGCATGCTAGATAGCGGTCGATGTGTGGAGTAATAATAGTAGATGCAGAATCGTTTCAGTCTACTTGTCGCAGACGTGATGCGTATATACATGATCATACCTAGATATTCTCATAACTATGCTCAATTCTATCAATTGCTCGATGGTAATTCATTTACCCACCGTAAGCTCTTGAGAGAAGCCACTAGTGAAACATATGGCCCCCGGGTCTATCTTCCATCATATTAATCTTCCAACACTTAGATATTTCTATTGCCGTTTATTTTACTTTGCATCTTTATTCCTCTTTGTCATAAAAATACCAAAAATATTATCTTATCATATCTATCAGATCTCACTCTCGTAAGTGACCGTCAAGGGATTGACAACCCCTTTATTGCGTTGGTTGTGAGGTTCTTATTTGTTTATGCAGGTGCGTGGGACTCGAGCATGATCTCCTAGTGGATTGATACCATGGTTCTCAAAAACTGAGGGAAATACTTACGCTACTTTACTGCATCACCCTTTCCTCTTCAAGGGAAAACCAACGTAGTGCTCAAGAGGTAGCAAGAAGGATTTCTGGCGCCGTTGCCAGGGAGATTCGCGCCAAGTCAATTCAAGATTTGACTCCCGACAACGAGCCATATCAGGCACCGCTGCTGGAGTCTACGCACAAGTCAAGACATACCAAGTACCCATCACAAACTCTTATCCCTCGCATTACATTATTTGCCATTTGCCTCTCATTTTCCTCTCCCCCACTTCACCCTTACCGTTTTATTTGCCCTCTCTTTTTCCGCTCGCCTCTTTTTCGCTTGCTTCTTGTTTTCTCGTGTGTTGATTGCTTGCTTGTCACGATGGCTCAAGACAATACTAAATTGTGTGAGTTTAACAATACCAACAACAATGATTTTCTTAGCACTCCGATTGCTCCTCTTACCGATGCCGAATCTTGTGAAATTAATGCTGCTTTGTTGAATCTTGTCATGAAAGATCAATTCGCCGACCTTCCTAGTGAAGATGCCGCTACCCATCTAAACAAATTTGTTGATTTGTGTGATATGCAAAAGAAGAAAGATGTGGACAATGATATTGTTAAATTGAAGCTATTTCCTTTTTCCCTTAGAGATCGTGCTAAAGCTTGGTTTTCGTCTTTGCTGATATGATATGGAAAAGAAGAAAAATAGTATTGATTCATGGAATAAGTGCAAAGATGCTTTTATCTCTAAGTATTTTCCTCCCGCTAAGATCATCTCTCTTAGAAACGATATTATGAATTTTAAGCAACTTGATCATGAACATGTTGCACAAGCTTGGGAGAGGATGAAATTAATGATACGTAATTGCCCTACACATGATTTGAATCCTTGGATGATTATACAAAAATTTTATGCCGGATTGAATTTTGCTTCTAGAAATCTTTTAGATTCGGCCGCGGGAGGCACTTTTATGGAAATCACTTTAGGAGAAGCTACTAAACTCCTAGATAATATTATGGTTAATTATTCTCAATGGCACACTGAAAGATCTACTAATAAAAAAGTGCATCCGGTAGAAGAAATTAATGTTTTGAGTGGAAAGATGGATGAACTTATGAAATTGTTTCCTAATAAGAGTGTTTCCTCTGATCCTAATGAAGTGCCTTTGTCTACCTTGATTGAGAATAATAATGAATCTATGGATGTGAATTTTTTTGGTAGGAACAATTTTGGTAATAATGCGTATAGAGGTAATTTTAATTCTAGACCGTTTCCTAGTAATTCCTCTAATACTTATGGTAATTCCTACAACAATTCTTATGGAAATTTTAATAAGATGCCCTCCGAATTTGAGACTAGTGTTAAGGAGTTTATGAATTCGCAAAAGAATTTCAATGCTTTGCTTGAACAAAAATTGCTTAAAGTTGATGAGTTGGCTAGGAACATTGATAGAATTTCTCTTGATGTTGATTCTTTGAAACATAGATCTATTCCACCCAAGCATGATATCAATGAGTCTCTCAAAGCCATGAGAATTTCCATTGATGAGTGCAAAGAAAGAACCGCTAGGATGCGTGCTAAGAAGGATTGCTTTGTGAAAGCGTGTTCTTCTAGTTTCTATGAAAATAAAGATGAAGATCTAAAAGTTATTGATGTGTCTCCTATTAAAACTTTGTTTTGCAATATGAATCTTGATATTGATGGGACTAAAGATGAGCCACCTTTACCTAGAAGGCGTTCCAAAAATTCAGAGTTTTTAGATCTTGATGCAAAAATTGGTAAAAGTGGATTGAAGATATCAAAACTTTAGATATCAATGAACCCACTATTTTGGATTTCAAGGAATTTAATTATGATAATTGCTCTTTGATAGATTGTATTTCCTTGTTGCAATCCGTGCTAAATTCTCCTCATGCTTATAGTCAAAATAAAGCTTTTACTAAACATATCGTTGATGCTTTGATGCAATCTTATGAAGAAAAACTTGAGTTGGAAGTTTCTATCCCTAGAAAACTTTATGATGAGTGGGAACCAACAATAAAAATTAAAATTAAAGATCATGAGTGCTATTCTTTATGTGATTTGGGTGCTAGTGTTTCCACGATTCCAAAAACTTTGTGTGATTTGCTAGGTTTCCGTGATTTTGATGATTCTTGCACATTGCGGATTCCACTATTAAGAAACCTATGGGAAGAATTAATGATTTTCTTATTGTTGCAAATAGGAACTATGTGCCCGTAGATTTCATTGTCCTTGATATAGATTGCAATCCTTCATGTCCTATTATTCTTGGTAGACCTTTCCTTAGAACAATCGGTGCAATTATTGATATGAAGGAAGGGAATATTAGATTCCAATTTCCGTTAAGGAAAGGCATGGAACACTTCCCTAGAAATAAAATTAAATTACCATATGAATCTATTATGAGAGCACTTACGGATTGCCTACCAAAGATGGCAATACCTAGATCTATCCTTGCTTTTATGCCTAGCTAGGGGCGTTAAACGATAGCGCTTGTTGGGAGGCAACCCAATTTTATTTTTATTTCTTGCTTTCCGCTCCAGTTTAGTAATAAATAATTTATCTATCCTCGGTTTCGGTTGTGTTTTTTGTGTTTAATTAGTGTTTGTGCCAAGTAGAAACGTTGGGAAGACTTGGGGAAAGTCTTTTTGATCTTGCTGTAAAAAGCAGAAACTTTAGCGCTCACGAGAATTGCTTCCATTTTTATTTGGAAAGCTATATTTAGTTAATTCTTTTTGCAGATGATTAATAGATAAATTCCTCACATCCAGAAATTTATTTTAGAATTTTTGGGGTTCCATAAGTATTCTAAACCTACAGATTACTACATACTGTTCTGTTTTTGATAGATTCTGTTTTTCGTGTGTTGTTTGCTTATTTTGATGAATCTATGGGTAGTAAAAGAGTTTATAAACCATAGATAAGTTGGAATAGAGTGGGTTTAACACCAATGTAAATAAAGAATGAGTTCATTACAGTACCTTGAAGTGGTGGTTTGTTTTCTTTTACTAACGGAGCTCACGAAGATTTTCTTTTATGTTTTGTGTTGTGAAGTTTTCAAGTTTTGGGTAAAGATTTGATGGATTAAGGAACAAGGAGTGACAAGAGACTAATCTTGGGGATTCCCATGGCACCCCAAGGTAAAATTCAAGGACACCAAAAAGCCTAAGCTTGGGGATGCCCAGGAAGGCATCGCCTCTTTCGTCTTCGTCTATCGGTAACTTTACTTGGAGCTATATTTTTATTCACCACATGATATGTGTTTTGCTTGGAGCATCTTGTATGATTTGAGTCTTTGATTTTTAGTTTACCACAATCATACTTACTGTACACACCTTTTGAGAGAGAATCACATGATTTGAAATTTATTAGAATACTCTATGTGCTTCACTTGTATCTTTTGAGCTATATAGTTTTTGCTCTAGTGCTTCACTTATATCTTTTAGAGCACGACGGTGGTTTTATTTTATAGAAATAATTGATCTCTCATGCTTCACTTATATTATTTTGAGAGTCCTTTAGAACAACATGGCAATTTGATTTTAGGCATAATAAAAACTTTCATATAAGTGCATTGAATACTAAGAGAAGTTTGATACTTGATGATTGTTTTGAGATATGGAGATTGTGATATCAAAGTTGTGCTAGTTGAGTAGTTGTGAATTTGAGAAGTACTTCTGTTGAAGTTTGCAAGTCTCGTAGCATGCACGTATGGTAAACATTGTGTAACAAATTTTAAACATGAGGTGTTATTTGATTATCTTCCTTATGAGTGGCGGTCGGGGATGAGCGATGGTCTTTTCCTACCAATCTATGTCCCTAGGAGCATGTGTGTAATACTTGGTTTTTGATGACTTGTAGATTTTTGCAATAAGTATGTGAGTTCTTTATGACTAATGTAGAGTCCATGGATTATACGCACTCTCACCCTTCCACCATTGCTAGCCTCTTCGGTACCATGAATTGCCCTTTCTCACCTTGAGAGTTGGTGCAAACTTCGCCGGTGCATCCAAATCCCGTGATACGATATGCTCTATCACACATAAACCTCCTTATATCTTCCTCAAAACAGCCACCATACCTACCTATTATGGCATTTCCATAGCCATTCCAAGATATATTGCCATGCAACTTTCCACCGTTCCGCTTATTATGACACGCATCATCATTGTCATATTGCCTTGCATGATCATGTAGTTGACATCGTATTTGTGGCAAGGCAACCATTCGTAATTTTTCATACATGTCACTCATGAGTCATTGCACATCCCAGTACACCGCCGGAGGCATTCATATAGAGTCATATCTTGTTCTAGTATCGAGTTGTAATCATTGAGTTGTAAATAAATAGAAGTGTGATGATCATCATTAATAGAGCATTGTCCCAAAAAAGAGAGAAAGGCCAAAAAAGAAAAAAAAGAAGGCCCAAAAAAGGGAATAAAAAGGGGCAATGCTACTATCCTTTTTCCACACTTGTGCTTCAAAGTAGCACCATGATCTTTATGATAGAGAGTCTCTTGTTTTGTCATTTTCATATACTAGTGGGAACTTTTCATTATATAACTTGGCTTGTATATTCCAACAATGGGCCTCCTCAAGTGCCCTGGGTCTTCGTGAGCAAGCAAGTTGGATGCACACCCACTTAGTTTCTTTTGTTGATCTTTCATACATTTATAGCTCCAGTGCATCCGTTGCATGGCAATCCCTACTCTTTGCATTGACATCAATTGATGGGCATCTCCCTAGCCCATTGATTAGCCGCGTCGATGTGAGACTTTCTCCTTTTTTGCCTTCTCCACATAACCCCCTTCATTATATTCTATTCCACTCATAGTGCTATATCCATGGCTCACGCTCATGTATTGCGTGAAAGTTGAAAAAATTTGAGATTACTAAAGTGTGAAACAATTGCTTGGCTTGTCATCATGGTTATGCATGATGAGAGCATTCTTGTGTGACAAAAATGGAGCATGACCAAACTATATGATTTTGTAGGGATGAACTTTCTTTAGCCATGTTATTTTGAGAAGACATGATTGCTTAGTTAGTAGGGCCAATTCCAGTTCTGCCCCTAACTCGAACCCACTACTCAGTTTTGCCCCTAATTTTCAGGTATGCTCAGTTTTGCCCCTCCGCCGTTAGTGTCACTTATAGAAATGCCCTTTTGCGCCGTTACCGTCCGGTCAAAGTACTTTGACCATCCAAAAAAATAGCAAAAAAATCAAAAAAATATGAAATTTGGTGGGATCGAAGATAGTCATGTCCGCAAGGCGCGTGCACATTTTTGTGTTGGTTGGACACTCCGGGAGCTCGTGGCAAAGGAAAACAAAAATAATTTATGCCTATGAACAGTAAATTCGAAAAAAATAGCAAAAAAGTTCAAAAAAAATTGAATTTATTTGGCGTCAAAGAGGCTTGAGTGCACAAAGTGCTTGCAAGTTTTGGTGATCAAATGATGTACGGGGCGCTCTAGAGAAAAAAAACAAAATAGTGCATTTTTTCAAAGTTTTTTTGAGCTAAAATTTGTTTTTTTTCTCCACGAGCTCCTACAATGTCCAAACACAACAAAAACGTGCACACATCTTGCGCACCTGAATATCTTGAGTCCCACGAAATTTCATATTTTTTTGATTTTTTTCTATTTTTTTTTGAATTTACTGCTCGCATGCGTACAAAATTTATGTTTTCCTTTGACACGAGCTCCCGGAGTGTCCGAACGGCATGAAAATGTGCACGCGCCTTGCGGACATGACTATCTTCGATCCCACCAAATTTCATATTTTTTTTTGCTATTTTTTCAGGACGGTCAAAGACCTTTGACCGGACGGTAACGACAGAGAAGGGCATTTCTATAAGTGAAACTAACGGCGGAGGGGCAAAACTGAGCATACCTAAAAATTAGGGGCAAAACTGAGTAGTGGGTTCGAGTTAAGGGCATAGATGTAAATGTCCCTAGTTAGTATGCTTGAAGTATTATTATTTTTATGTCAATATTGAAATTTTATCTTGAATCTTTCGGATCTGAACATTCATGCCCCAATAAAGAAAAATTACATTGAGAAATATGTTAGGAAGCATTCCACATCAAAAATTCTTTTTTCATCATTTACCTACTCGATGACAAGCAGGAATTAAGCTTGGGGATGCTTCATACGTCTCCAACGTATCTATAATTTTTGATTGATCCATGCTATTATAATATCTGTTTCGGATGTTAATGTGATTTATTTTACACATTTATATTATTTTTGGGGCTAACCTATTAACCGGAGGCCCAACCCAAATTGTTGTTTTTGCCTATTTCGGTGTTTCGTAGAAAAGGAATATCAAACGAAGTCCAAACGGAATGAAACCTTCGGGAAGGTTATTTTCTCAACAAACGTGATCCAGGAGACTTGGAGTGGGCGTCAAGAAACAATCGAGGAGGCCACGAGGCAGGGGGCGCGCCTACCCCCTAGGCACGCCCTCCACCCTTTTGGGCCCCTCGTTGCTCCACCGACCTACTTCTTCCTCCTATATAAGTCCACATACCCCCCAAACATCCAGGAGCACCATGAAAACCTAATTCCACCGCCACAACCTTCTGTACCCGAGAGATCCCATCTTGGGGCCTTTTCCGGAGCTCTGCCAGAGGGGGCATTGATCACGGAGGGCCTCTACATCAACTCCATGGCCTCTCCGGTGATGTGTGAGTAGTTTGCTTCAGACCTTCGGGTCCATAGTTATTAGCTAGATGGTTGCTTCTCTCTCTTTGGATCTCAATACAAAGTTCTCCTCGATCTTCTTGCAGATCTATTCGATGTAATCTTCTTTTGCGTTGTGTTTGTCGAGATCCGATGAATTGTGGGTTTATGATCCAGATTATCTATGAACAATATTTTATTCTTCTCTGAATTCTTTTATGTATGATTGGTTTATCTTTGCATGTCTCTTCGAATTATCAGTTTGGTTTGGCCTACTAGATTGATCTTTCTTGCAATGGGAGAAGTGCTAAGCTTTGGGTTCAATCTCGCGGTGTCCTTTCCCAGTGACAACAGGGGCAGCAAGGCACGTATTGTATTGTTGCCATTGAGGATAAAAAGATGGGGTTTATATCATATTGCATGAGTTTATCCCTCTACATCATGCCATCTTACTTAAAGCATTACTCTATTCTTATGAACTTAATACTCTAGATTCATGCTGGATAGCGGTCGATGTGTCGAGTAATAGTAGTAGATGAAGAATAGTTTCGGTCTACTTGTCGCAAACGTGATGCCTATGTACATGATCATACCTAGATATTCTCATAACTATGCTCAACTCTATCAATTGCTCGACAGTAAGTGGTTTACCCACCGTAATACTTATGCTCTTGAGAGAAGCCACTAGTGAAACCTATGGCCCCCGGGTCTATCTTCCATCATATTAATCTTCCAACACCTAGCTATTTCTATTGCCATTTATTTTACTTTGCAGCTTTATTTCTCTTTATCATAAAAATACCAAAAATATTATCTGATCATATCTATCAGATCTCACTCTCGTAAGTGACCGTGAAGGGATTGACAACCCCTTTATCGCGTTGGTTGCGAGGTTCTTATTTGTTTTGTGTAGGTGCATGGGACTCGAGCATGATCTCCTACTGGATTGATACCTTGGTTCTCAAAAACTAAGGGAAATACTTACGCTACTTTACTGCATCACCCTTTCCTCTTCAAGGGAAAACCAATGCAGTGCTCAGTCTTCAACCTCTTTCACTATAAGTGTTTGAAACTGTGGATGTGTGGTTCGATGAAACTAACGGCTCACAAAGAGAGCACCTGGCAAATGTGCTAGATGAAGTCTCACCAAGTTAATCCATCAAGCTTATGGGTATTGGAGAAATCATACCTATAGAGGCACATGACGAATAGAAACTTATCATTTCTGCACCAAATCAACCTGAAGACTCTGCTTAGCCTGAAGCCAATGCTAAAGATGAAGACAATGATCAGCAAGGGCAAAATCTTCGTCGAATTCATCCTCGTGTTGCAAATGAAGTACAAATTGAGAAGATAATTGATAGCATCAATGCACCCGGTCCACTCACTCGTTCAAGAGCAACTCATCTAGCAAATTCCTGCGGGCACTTTGCATTTGTCTCTATATCTGAACCCAAGAAAGTTGTTCATGGATCCTGAGTGGATTCAAGCCATGCAAGAAGAGCTTCAACAGTTCGAGCTGAACAATGTGTCGGAATTGGTCAAGCGTCCTGACCCATGGAAGCAGAATATCATTGGCACCAAATGGATCTTTCACAACAAACAAGATGAGCATGGTCAAGTTGTCAGAAACAAGGCTCGTCTCGTTGCTCAAGGATACACTCAAGTTGAAGGGATTGACTTCGATGAAACATTTGCTCCAGTGTCTAGGCCTGAAGCCATTCACATTCTTCTAGCCTATGCCAACCATGACAACATCCTCCTGTATCAAATGGATGTGAAGAGTGCCTTTCTCAATGGCAGGATTGAAGAAGAAGTGTATGTTGCACAACCACCTGGCTTTTAAGATCCAAAACATCCTGATATGGTTTACAAGCTCAACAAGGCACTGTTTGGGCTCAAACAAGACCCTCGTGCTTGGTATGACACACTCAAAGACTTCTTGAAGAGCAAAGGCTTCAAACTTGGTTCCCTGGATCCCACTCTCTTCACGAACACAAACGATGCTGAACTATTTGTGTGCCAGATCTATGTGGATGACATTATGTTTGGTTGCACTGACAAAAGATACAGCGATGAGTTTGGACACATGATGCAAGAGCAATATCAGATTTCCATGATGGGTGAGCTGAAGTTCTTCCTTGGTCTTCAAATCCGTCAGCAAAGCAACGACATCTTCATTTCTCAAGAGAAATACCTCAAAGATTGCCTGAAGAAGTTTGGAATGCAAGACTGTAAGGGATACACGTCGCCAATGCCAACCAAAAATCATCTGGGCCCCGACAACAATGGTAAAGAGTTCGATCAAAAGGTATACCGCTCCATGATTGGTTCTTTACTCTATTTATGTGCATCTAGGCCAGATATCATGCTTAGCGTTTGCATGTGTGCCTGATTCCAAGCGGCACCAAAGGAGTCGCATCACCTAGCTGTGAAGCAAATTCTTCGATATTTGGCTTACACCGCAACACTAGGATTATGGTATCCAAAGGGCTCAGAGTTTGATCTAGTTGGATTCTTAGATGCTGATTATGCTGGTGACAAGGTTGATTGCAAGTCTACATCAGGCACATGTCACTTTCTTGGACAATCTCTTGTCTGTTGGTCTTCAAAGAAGCAGAACTGTGTGTCTCTCTCCACTGCTGAATCTGAATACATTGCTGCTAGATCTTGCTGCGCTCAGCTTCTATGGATGAAGCAAACTCTCAAGGACTATGGCATCCATCTGAAGCAAGTACCACTCTACTGCGACAATAAAAGCACCATCAAGATCGCCAACAACCCAGCTCAGCACTCGAAGACAAAGCACATTGAAATTCTTCATCACTTTCTCGAAGATCATGTCATGAAGGAAGATATTGATATCATTCACGTCAGCACTGAAGAGCAATTGGCAGATATCTTCACAAAGTCCTTGGATGAGAAAAGGTTTTGCAAGTTGCGGTGTGAGCTAAATATCTTAGGATCCTCGAATGTCCTGTAATTGGACACACATCCTAACGCTTATGCATGTGATGACTTAGATGTGCAACACACGAAGTAACGTATATCTTCAAACAATGAAGACATGCACTCTAAGTGTGAATACATTAATGCAGAATTTTACTTCGGAGCGCCACGATAATTGTGCATCGTGTCTGGGTCTTAGACTTCCTATACGATGGGTAACGCCACCACCAAACTCTTGTTTTATTGATGTCAAATCTGCATAGTCTTCACATTTGGTTTGTCTTCAACACTGATTTGATGTCATGTTTATCTTCACAGTGTTGATTTGGTCTCATACTGATATATATACATTTGTGTTCTGTCCTCTACAGCATTGACTTATAGCTTATGCATGTGATGACTCAGATTCTATCTATCCAAATCATATGCATTCTATTGAAACTGTCGATTGTCTTCTCCGAGTCCTTGCCAGCAGAAGACACAGAGGCAAAAATTGAATCTGTCTTAATGCTATATCCTTATTGCCCGAAACCCAGAGAAGCCGGAACGATCACCCAACAATCCAGGCATGCGTGGGAACATGGAACAACTTCCAATGTGTTGCATGCATGCCACGTGTCCTTCAGATGTGAACCGCCAGGGGCACCTGCGTAATAACGCTTTGCCGTCTATGTCCTTATAAATACACACCTCACCGCGGTCATTATCTCCTCTTCCACCTCCTCTCCTCGCACCAAAACCCTAGTGCCTCTGCTAGCTTGCGATGACGCTGGAGATGAAGCGCTTAGCTGTCGTGACATCTTCGACGCCGTCCTCACGCCGGCCACAGACCTCATCCTCTCCGCCGCCGCCGTAGGTGTCTTCCGCCGCCAAGTTAGGGCGCAAGAGATTGAACTGCTCGGCCTCCCTCTCAACCTCGTCTAGCATCTCTTCGTGTGGTAATTAAATCTCACTTTTACTGCCCTTTTGATTCGTCAGATCCATCCACTTCAACCAGAAGTGGATTCTAAGCTTGCAAATCTGGATCTATCTTGTTCTGCATCTCATATCAGGCCAAGTATATTCACTTATGCTTCACTACTAGTTAGATTCCTCACTTGTACTTATTCTTGGATTCATACAAATCTGGAACCAACTCTCATCAAATAAGTGAATGTCTTCGCACTATGAGGTCAATTTCTTCAAACTGATTTATCTTCAAAATCTTCTAAGAATGCATATGACCTCTTCCCCTTCCCTCGCACCTCTAATGCTGTCACAGGTACATGTCCGTGGGAGAATCCCTTGGTTCTCATAGTCTGCATTCGTTTACAGAATTCTTACAGCGACACATCAATTCTCCTGAAGCCAGTTCCTATTTGACCAGCAGACGGAAGCCATTCATAGTCTTGAAGCCTTTCAGCTTGAATACTATGGCCACTGAGAAATTAGCTAGAAAGGGCGACAGGCAGCGCCGTGGGGATACAGCCAAGGACCTGCCACTAGATCTCGTTGAAATGTACAAGTCAGATCATGAAGGAACCTGTGGTGAGCGCAAGACCCGAATCCAATGGATTCGAAGATACTGGGCCGAAGAATGGTTCAAGTACAGATTTGTGACTACTGAATACGCTGAAAAGAATGCTATGAAGTGTCCATGGGGAGATATTTTGTACCGAAATCTGCAGCCCAAGTCCAAGCCCGAAGCCATTTCTCAAGGCTTCTATCCTTGCATGGTCCGAGGACCACAGCCTGAAAATGCTGACCCATCTAGTTTGCTATGGTGTCGTGACGAAAATCTCTTCAAACGCAACTTTCAGTTTGCCAAAGAGTCTGCCAAGAAGAACAAGAAGCAGTTTGGCCTTGACTTCAACCCTGGTCCAACTGCTCCAAGGGCTGATGGCACACGTGATGCCAATCCCAATGAAATCGGCCCCTTCTACAACCTTGAAGGCCTCATCACTCATATTGCTGTACGGGGGGCTACGGTGGACCACTCAGCTCACGACGCAGATTCTGAAGATGCGCCAGCCCGACCAAAGCAGAAGCAGAAGAAATCAAAGGCTTCAAAGCCCTCCGCTGCACCGAAAGTTTCACGTGCGAAGCCATTGGCCACTGCACCTCCTGAACCCAGTGTACAATCTGAAGATCTTTCTCGCGTCTCCAAGAAGAAGGATAAGCCCAAGAAGAAGCCCAAGAAGATTTCTGGGCATGAACTCACTCCAGCTGCCGTTCTGAGGAACGAAGATGAAACCATTGACCTGTGAAGCGACGAAGACTTTGGTGATGATGCTCTTGAGCTTCTAATCAAGAGCAAGCAAGAGGTGGAGATCTTCAATGATTCACCCCTCTTTGATGTGTATATTCTGAACAACTTCATTGATGAGTGGTTCAACGACCAGAGCATAAGCATCGATGATCTTCAGCTGCCAGTGGACATTAGTGTCACCTTCCATGGAGCCATTGCAAATGAGTTGGCATTGGCTCAGAAGATCATCGATCTGAAGAAAAAAATTGATTTTGAGAAGGCACAGTTCAAGAAGCACATGGCAAAGCTCAGCGTGGCTAATGTTCAAAGCTTCAAGCAGATGCTGCATAACCTCAAGGAGCAGTTTCACAAGAAACACCAGGAAGCCAAAGGCAAGAGAGCGGATGAAATACTTCACAGAGAAATGTGTTCAAGCACACAATGAGGCTGAGAAGCGCAAGGCACTGGGGCGCCCTGGTATCGACCCTAGAATGGCTGCCAAAAAGAAGAAGTCTACTGCGACACGCACTGAAGCACCAAGGCAGGAAGCACCTAGCATTATCTTCCCTGCCAGCATGACAGGCTCGAAGCCTAAGGTCCCCTTTGCAGCTTCAGAGCTAAAGAAAACCAGGGCAGCTGAAGCTGATGCTAGGAAGCGCAAGCACAAGGATGCCTCTTATGGTGCTCCATCAACCAAGAAGCCGAAGACAAAGTCTTCGCGGAAAGAGTGTGATGCTGCCACAGAGCCACTTGTTGTTGAGCCCATCTCAGTTGCACGTCCTGCCTCCTCCAACCAAGAGCGTCAACTTGTAGTTCACGAGCCTGCTACCATAGAGGCTCCTAAAGACGAAGAAGTACCAGCTATTGACCCCATCACAGCTGAAGACATTGATCGTGAATGCAATGTAGAAGATGATGAAGTCCTTCCTTAGATCGAGCGCCAACCGGTATCATCGCCTATTCTCACGAACAGCAAACTCATCAGCATTGCTCGTCCTTTGATGCCAATTGCTCATGATGCTTCGTGGGCTGATCGCCCACAACAAGAGACCCCAAGTAATGACAACACACCCAGTAATCAACCACCTCAAGTCACCACTCCGGTGCTTGACGATGACTACATGGTCCAGACCACTCCGTCAGCACAGGCGTCGCCCGCAGTCCGTAGGCTTCGCAAAGGCCCTAGGACACAGGTCACCATGTCGGGCATTCCAGAGGGAGAAGTGCAACAAAGCTCAGTAGCACACGACGTGTTTCCTGAAGCCACTCCTACTGTGAATGTCTATAAGTCTGAAGCCAAAGCTGCTGAAGACATTCCGGTTGCATCAGCCGAAGATAATCAAGAACCAAGACAGGAAGAAGAAAGAGTTACCACACCCACTGTCACTCAAGAAGTCGTTCTCGAGGAGAACGTGTCAGTGCCCGACCCTCCTGCTACGGAAGAGGAGGTTGAAAATATTGAGGCGGCCACAACCAACACTGTTGAATCCAATGACGTTGTCATGGCTGACAATACTGTGGCACCTGAAGCTAATGATGCACCTGAAGCTAGTGTGCAACCTGATGCTACCGTCAATGCCGAAGCTACAATTCCACCCCAAGGCCTCACACTGTTGAGCAGGCATATGATTGCGGCCAACTTTTCACTGTCAAATTGCCTGTTCTGGTTCCTCCCACTGCTCCCGGACCACAATATGAATACCATGTGGAGCACATGCCTCAGGTTTAGAAGCCAAAGCCCGGACTGCCAAGGTTTCCCGGTGCTGCAACATCGCCAGGCTCGTTCAGTGTAAACAGCTTCAGGGCACACAACACATTTGTCGGATTTCGGGTTCCGGCAGACCCTTGAGGTTCGAACACTGGGGTGCGCGCGAAGATCTCTCCCCTACCGATCTACGTCCAATCTCCTCGCGTGATCTAAGCTGGAAACAACGAACAACACAAGGGACACGAGGTTTATACTGGTTCGGGCCGCCCTTGTGCTGTAATACCCTACTCCAGTGTGTGGCGTGGTGGATTGCCTCAGGAGCTGATGATGAACAGTACAAGGGAAGAATAGCCTCGCGAGAGGTGTTCTTGAGCTGATGCGATGAACTGCTTTGGTGAGTTCAGTCGCCTCTCTCTCTCTCTCTGCTAGAGCTCTACCAGATCTCTAGATGTCTAGGTGTGTCCCTCCTCCTACTCTGTGGTGGCTAGCTCTATTTATAGAGGCCCTGGGCCCCTCCCCAAATAATGAGCGGGAAGGGCGCCAACAATTGGCCATTTTGAAGGGGAACATCTAGTACAAGTTATCCTAACCAAAGGTGGTCTTCGGCTGCCAAAAGCACTGGTGATGATGCCGTCTTGGGCTCCACGGTGACCTCCATCCTGCTGCTCTGTTGGTCTTGGTCTCGTTGCACCAGAATGGTAACCTTTGCCCGATGCCTTGGCCTGTGCTTGCCCCCTTTGCACCAAAGGGGAAACAAGGACACTGCGCAGGCTGGCACCTACCTGGCGCCCACCTGGTCCCGATCGTCATGGCTTGCGTCACGGGCTCCTCGTGAGGTACCCCTGCCTTGATCTCTCCGCCTCCTCGTGAGCCTGCCTGATGAGGCTGCCTCTGAGGAAGTTTTCTATCGTCCGCCCCACGAGGCTTGGCCTCTCGCGAGGGTCTTGAGCTTGAGCTGATGAAGATGGGCCACGCTGGGCCCCCACTTGAGCCACGCCGCAGGCAGGCAAGTCTGGGGACCCCCGTTCCCAGAACGCCGATAGTAGCCCCCGGGCCCAAGGCGCGCCCGGGCTTGGCCTGGCAGGGAATTGAAGGGGCAAGCACGAAGCGCCGCGGGCCGCAACAGCCTGCGGCTTTGGGCGCCGCGTGGCGATTGATTGGACATGGGCGTCTGCGCTTCCCCACGGCGCCTCGGCGGCCGCATGACTTGACAAGTCCCTGCATGCAGAGAGACCGGTCATGATTACCTGCGATCGTGGTGCTCGGCGGTTGGCCTCCTCCGGCTATAAGTACGGGGCTACGTGAGCCCCTTCAGCCCATCCCTTCTTGCTGCTCCTTTTCTTCTTCTTGGCTACTCGTCGTTCCCATGGCTCCAAAGAGATTCTCGGCCGCGGAGAAAGGAAAGGCCCGCCAGGCAGGGCCTGACTCCCCCCCGACCAAGCGCATCCGAGGCCGCCCTCGCAAGTATTCCACGGTCCCCGTAGTGGCCTCCCGTGGCCATGGAGGCGGTTCCCTGCGCGGTGGTGAGCGCCCGGCCGCCGATGGGGGGCACGCCGTGGCTGTGCGCCCCCCTAGGCCACGCTTTCGCTCTGCGGAGGTGCTGCCGAAGTTCGTCGTGTGGTCAGCGGACCCAACCAGCACCCGGCTCCAGCTCCCTCGTTTCTTCATAGGTGATCTGCCGGCCAGTGCCCAGTGCGGCTTCTGGCTCCAGGCAGACGGCTGCTGCAGCAGGGCCTCCTGGGCTTCGCTGGAGGTCTCCGTTTCTGGGAATGGGGCCCTGACCCGCGGCTAGCAAACGTTTGCCCGCGCGCGCGGCCTGGGCCGATGGTGCACCCTACACTTCAAGTTCAATGGCGACGCCACCCTCTACGTGAGGGTGTTCGGGGAAGACGGTCGCCGTGCTGGGTGCTGCCCCGAAGACGACGACCGCGGTCGCCTGCCCAGCCCCGGTACTGACCAGGATGAAGACGGCGACAGGCGTACAGGCAGCGGTGCTCGGGGTTTGCTAAGCTTCGGCGACTCCCTCTCAGGCAGCAGCTCCTCCAGCGGTGGCCGTGACCAGCCCCCGCGTCGTCGCGCTCGCCTGGGTGAAGGTAGCGGGTCAGCCTGCCGTCGCGCCCCGGCGAAGCGAGAGGAGGGATCCACCTGAGCCCCAGGAGCAGCTCGAACCTTCGCTGTGGGTTGGTGCACGACGAATCGTGCCCATTTTGTTTTCCTTCTTTTCTTGCGCAGAAATAAAAGGTAGTATAGGGCCCCGCGGGGGCGTGTTAGAACTGCCGCTGTTAACCATCGTGCTGCTTCCGCTATTTCTGCGTTGTGTTCCCGCACCGTGCACCCATGTGCGGGAATTATTTTAGCTCGGTGGGGCTTGACACGATCCTCGCCTCCCGAGGCCATGGCCTCGCCATGCGCTTTGTGCCCAACAAGGATCAGTAGGAGGGGTAACTTTCGGTCTTGGTTGTTGAGGCGATCGGCCCAGGTCCTGCGCTCATGTCGCGATGCCCGTGAGGCACGGACTGGGAGGGGTGCTCCCGCAGAGGATTTGGATAGGAAAGCTCCAAACGGTCGGGGAAGAAAACACTCGCGAGGGCGCCCGCGAACCTCCCTCGCGAGACTTGTGCGAGAGAAAACGAGGCAAGCGAGTGAAAAAGACAAAGAGTCACAAGCCAGGAACGTCAACAGCTTCAATAAAACTTCAAACGGGAATAAACAAGCCAACTGCAGAAAGCAAATGAAAAAGCCACGTCCGGCACCTATTCTAGTCTTCGACGTCTGCTCACCAGCGCGGAGCTAAGTGCTGCCACTGGGTGTGGGCAGGAGCCCCCGAGGCCTGAGGGCGGCACTCCGGAGACAACGGGGCGTGTACAGCCCCACTCATTATTACGTGAGAGTGTCACGGGCAGCGAGCTTCACAGGCATTGGCCTTCTTCACAGGCACCGGGCCTTTCCCGAAATGCGGCAGCTTCACAGGCATTTTCCTTGTTCACAGGCACCGGGCCTTTGTCAAAACACGGCAGCTTCACAGGCATTTGCCTTCTTCACAGGCACCGGGCCTTTCCCAAAACACGGCAGCTTCACAGGCATTTGCCTTCTTCACAGGCACCGGACCTTTCCTAGGTGCTAGGCCTCGCTCAGGGATAGAACCTCCGGAGATGTTGAATGTTCCATGCGTTCTGGATGGGTACCCCCTCCGTGGTCTCCAAGAGCGCGGAGCCAGGCCTGGAGACATGAACAACCTTGAATGGGCCCTCCCACATGGGAGAGAGCTTGTGCAGCCACTCCCTAGAGAGAACCCGTCTAGGTACGAGATCCCCTACCTCAAGAGTTCTGGGGCGGATGTTGCGGCAGTGGTATCGTCGCAGCGCCTGTTGATACCTTGCCGCTCGCAGCGCGGCTTCTCGGCGGCGCTCCTCCCCCAGCACGAGATCCATCCCCCGCGTGGCGTCCTGCTGCGTCTCATCGAACGCCAGGACCCGTGCGGAGCAACGCCTGACCTCGTGAGGGAGAACAGCCTCTGCTCCGTAGATGAGGAAGAACGGGGTCTCGCCAGTCGGCTTGGTCACAGTTGTGCGGATTGACCACAACACGGACTGGAGCTCGTCGTACCAGCCCCTGCCACAGGCCTCCAGCTTCTTCTTAAAGGTCCTGGCTTTGAGGCCCCTCAGGACCTCCGCGTTGGCTCGCTCGGCCTGGCCGTTGCTCCGGGGGTGTGCTACCGAAGCATAGCATATCTGCGTTCCAAGGTTAGCACAGTATGTTTTGAAGAGATTACTGGTGAATTGCGAACCGTTGTCGGTGATGATGCGGTTGAGCACCCCAAATTGGCTCTCGAGGCCCTTGATGAACTTGACCGCGGAGCCTGCCGGGATTGTGCGGACAGCTTCCACCTCAGCCCACTTGGTGAACTTGTCCACAGCGACATAGAGGTAGCGATAGCCCCCTGGCGCCTGAGGAAACGGGCCTAGAATGTCCATCCCCCAAACTGCGAATGGCCATGAGAGGGGTATAGTCTGTAGACCCCCCGCAGGCTGATGGATCTGCTTAGCGCGAAACTGGCAGGCCTTGCAAGCCTTCACCAGCTCAACGGCGTCGATGAGTGATGTGGGCCAGTAGAATCCACTACGGAACGCCTTGCCAACGAGGGATCGTGACGATGAGTGGTGCCCGCAGTCTCCGCCGTGTATGTCCGCCAGTAGCTCCTTCCCTTGCTCTCGGGAGATGCAACGTAGGGACACGTCATTTATTTGGTCGTTTCCTGTAGAGCTCTCCATCCTTGATGCAATAAGCTGTGGCCTGCCGCACCACATGCTCTGCTTCCTCCTCGTTCTCTGGCAGAGTCCCTTGCATCAGGTAGTTCTTGCGCTCCGGGATCCAACACCCTTCCTGAGGCTCTAACGCCAGGAGCAGGCGTGCCCCTGAGGCCGGGCCGCAGACCGGGGCTCCTGAGGCAGGCGGCTGAGGGAGCTCCTCCCTTGGTTGCGCCATGCTCGACAGTGACGGCACCGCCGAGGGTTTGAAGAGCCGCTCCTCGAAGACGCCAGGCTCCTGAGGCAGCCGCCGAGATACCCTCTTGGCAATGTCATCAGCTTCCTGATTGGTGCCCCGGGGCACGTGTTGCAACTCCACCCCCCCAGAACTATTTCTCCATCTTGCGAACCTCACCGAGGTAGGCTTCCATGTGCTCGTCCTTTGGCTCGTATATCTTGTTGGAGAAGTTGACGAGGAGCTGCGAATCGCCCTTGATGATGAGGCGCTTTACCCCTAAGGCAATTGCGGCCTTCATGCCTGCTATTAGGCCTTCGTACTCCGCTATGTTGTTGCAGACCTTTTCTCCGTGCTGGAAGCAGAGTTGTACGGCATAGTAGAGTTTGTCCTGGGTAGGGGATACGAGCACTGCGCCAGCTCCCGCACCGTGTCGGGAGAATGCCCCATCGAAGTACATGACCCAGCCATCCGGTGCTTCACTTCCCGGGGAAAGTGATTGGTCTTCGCCTGCCTCGAGACCCGGCGCTTCTGCCCATTCTGCCACGAAATCCGCAAGTGCGGCTCCCTTGATGACTCTGGTCATACTGAATTCTAGCTGAAATGCCTGTAGTTCAATGTTCCACTCAGCGACCCTCCCAGCTGAGTTGGGGCTCCTGAGTACTCTTTCCAAGGGGTATGCTGAGACGACTTTGATGGGATGGCCTTGGAAGTAGTGGCGCAGCTTGCGTGAGGCCACTAGTAGCACGAGGAGGAGTTTTTGAGGCATGGGGTACCGCGCCCTTGCGTCCCGTAGCACCGTGCTGACGAAGCACATGGGATGCTCGACGAGGTTGAGGGTGCTGGCGCAGCTTGCGTCCTCCAGAGGTTGAGGCGTCTCTTGAGACGATGGAGCCCCCAGTGCTTGGTTGCCTGAAGAGGCCCCTCCTGCTTCGGGGTGCGTTCTCCTGCTGCGGCTGTTCCTTTCCGGCTGTGGTTGCGGCCTTCGTGAGGCCCTCCCGGCTCTGCTTTGCTTCAGTTCGGACGGTGGATGCGGCCTTGGCACAGCGCTCCTCCTTGACCGCCACCAGGGCTGCGCTAGCGGAGTAGGGGGTGGCCGCAAGGTAGAGCACTAGGGGTTCCCGAGGACGCGGAGCTACCATCACTGGTGGGCTGGTAAGGTACCTCTTGAGGTCTTGGAATGCCTTGTCAGCCTCTTCAGTCCATTCGAAGGGGCCCTTTTTCTTCATTAGCTTGAAGAAGGGCAGCACTCGTTCCCCCAGCTTGGGATGAAGCGCCCCAGCGCAGTTACACGCCTGGTGAGCTTCTGCATTTCTCTGAGGGTCCTTGGCGGGCTCATGTCTTCGACTGCCTTGACCTTCTCTGGGTTGGCCTTGATGCCCCTGTGGGACACGAGGAAACCCAGGAGCTTGCCCGAGGGGACTCCAAACACGCACTTCTCTGGGTTGAGCCGTAGGTCCACTTCGTTGAGGCTCGCAAAGGTTTCTTCCAGGTCCTGTATCAGGGTTCTTGCCTCACGAGACTTCACCACAATGTCATCGACGTAAGCTTCAGCGTTCGTCCCGAGCTGCCGGCCTAAGGCAATGTGCATCAGCCGCTGAAAGGTCGCGCCTACGTTGCGCAACCCAAATGGCATGCAGGTATAGCAGTACACTCCACACGGGGTCAGGAAAGCTGTCTTCTCCACGTCTTCTACCGCCATCTTGATCTGGTGATAGCCTGAGAAGGCATCTAGGAAGCACAATAGGTCACACTCTGCGGTGGAGTCGACTATCTGGTCAATGCGGGGGAGCGGAAATGGATCCTGCGGGCAGGCCTTGTTGAGGTCGGTGAAGTCGACACACATGCGCTCCTTTCCTCCCTTTTTTGGCACAACGACCGGATTAGCCAGCCAATCAGGGTAGCGGACCTCGTGGATAACTCCTGCCGCCTCTAGCTTCCGGGTCTCTTGAACGATGAAAGCCTGTTTCTTAGTGGACTGCCACCTCGCCTTCTGCTTCACGGGGCGCACATTAGGGAACACGTTGAGGGGATGCTCAATCACTTTCCTTGGGACCCCTGCTAACTGATTAGGTTCCCACGCGAAAACCTTCTTGTTCGCACGCAGGAACCTCACCAGGGCCTCCTCCTGCTCGGGCTCGAGGTTGGACCCTATGATGAAGGTGGCGCCAGTGGGTGGACCCGTCCTCGTCGACTGGTACCTTCTTGGTTTCCGCCTTGTCTTGGGTGAATAGCTGCTTCTTTTTAGCCGGTGCAGCCCCCTTGGACTCAAGGGCGTTGGTGCTAGCGGGCTGTGCCACTGCGGCCGCCCTGAAAACAAGCTGGAGCACCTGCAGCGCATCCCTTGTGTCTCCTGACACGGTGAGGACGCCGCTGCTCCCAGGCATCTTCATGAGGTTGTACGCCGGGTGAGTTGCTGCCATGAATCGTGCCAAGGCCGGATAGCCGAGGATGGCGTTGTAGGGGAGGCCAATGGGGGCGATGTCGAAGTCGATCAGCTCCGTGCGGAAGTTGTCGTAGGTGCCGAAGGTCACTGGGAGGCGGATCTATCCCAAGGAGGCGGTGGAACCGGCTCCGATGCCCAAGAAAGGCCTGCTGGGTTGGATCCGCTCCAGCGGCACGTGGAGGAGGCTGAAGGCCTCCACCGAGAGCACGTTGAGGCCGACACCACCGTCGATGAGGGTCCTCGTGATGGCCACTTGGCAGATGGTGGGGGTGCACAGCATCGGGAGCGCACCCGAACCGATGGGGTTGAAGGGGTGGTCCTTCGAGTCGAAGGTTAGATCGGCCTCGGGCGCCACCCAGCCCGGGGGGCTTCTCGGCGCTTGGAGGCGGTGCTGATCCGGCGGGTGAACGGCTTGACATGATGGCTCGAGGGTGGTGCCTAGGAGCCACCCAGGAGAGCTGCGACGACGGGCGGCGTTGGTGCGGCGAAACGGGGGAGGAAGAGGTCGCGCAGCTCCTCCCAGGGGGTGACAGAGGCCGTTGGCAGGTGGAGGAGCCACGCGCGTGGGACGCCGGTGAGGGACATGGGTAACCAGTTGGCCATCACCCGGTCGTCGCCCCTGGCTCTGAGGACGGCCTCCTCATACGCCAGCAGGAAAATCATCGGGTCTGTCACGCCGTTGTAGCGCAGCGGCATCTCGGGCGTGAACTTGTGTGGCCACTACACCTGTCGCAAGGTGGGGGCCAAGGCCCGGAGCCCCCTGGCCCCAATGCCGGCATCCGTTGCTGGAGTGGGCGGCGCGTTGTCCTCCATGAGGGCGGGATGGGATGTTGGGGGAGAGCGGGTCGTCAGGAGGGAGAACTCCGGCGCACCCCCTACCTGGCGCGCCAAATGTCGGATTTCGGGTTCCGGCAGACCCTTGAGGTTCGAACACTGGGGTGCGCGCGGAGATCTCTCCCCTACCGATCTACGTCCAATCTCCTTGCGTGATCTAAGCTGGAAACAACGAACAACACAAGGGACACGAGGTTTATACTGGTTCGGGCCAACGTTGTGGTGTAATACCCTACTCCAGTGTGTGGCGTGGTGGATTGCCTCAGGGGCTGATGATGAACAGTACAAGGGAAGAACAGCCTCGCGAGAGGTGTTCTTGAGCTGATGCGATGAACTGCTTTGGTGAGTTCAGTCGCCTCTCTCTCTCTCTGCTAGAGCTCTACCAGATCTCTAGATGTCTAGTTGTGTCCCTCCTCCTACTCTGTGGTGGCTAGCTCTATTTATAGAGGCCCCGGGCCTCTCCCCAAATAATGAGCGGGAAGGGCGCCAACAATTGGCCATTTTGAAGGGGAACATCTAGTACAAGTTATCCTGACCAAAGGTGGTCTTTGGCTGCCAAAAGCACTGGTGATGATGCCGTCTTGGGCTCCACGGTGACCTCCGTCCTGCCGCTCTGTTGGTCTTGGTCTCGTGGCACCGGAATGCTAACCTTTGCCCGATGCCTTGGCCTGTGCTTGCCCCCTTTGCACCAAAGGGGAAACAAGGACACTGCGCAGGCCGGCGCCCGCCTGGTCTCAATCGTCATGGCTTGCGTCATGGGCTCCTTGTGAGGTACCCCTGCCTTGATCTCTCTGCCTCCTCGCGAGCCTGCCTGATGAGGCTGCCTCCGAGGAAGTTTTCTGTCATCCACCCTGCGAGGCTTGGCCCCTCGCGACAGTCTTGAGCTTGAGCTGATGAAGATGGGCCGCGCTGGGCCGCCACTTGAGCCAAGCCGCAGGCCGCAGGCAGGCAAGTCTGGGGACCCCTGTTCCCAGAACGCCGACAACATTCTTCGATAGTGCCAAGAACCCGTACTCGAATCCAAAGATCTCATATGATCGCTTCTGGAGCTTTCTGCAGCGTAGTTATTACTCTTGCATCTTATACAATCAAGTGCAGATCTTTCCTCACATGCGTCTGGATTGTGAAGCCATTGCTGGACTGCCCTGCTTGGAAGAAGCTCTAGATTGTTTCAGAGATGTTGGCCTTCTGCAGTTTGTCACTGACAAAGAGCATTGGAACAAAGAGCTTCCGCTGCAATTCTATGCTACTCTTCACATTCGTGGCTACAACAGGGATCCGAAGACTTGGGTCCTTAAGTGGATGACAGGTGATGTGCACCATGAAGCCAAAGCTCAAGATATCATCGAGCTTACTTACCTGCCCACTCCAGGTGAATACTATGAACCTGGTTGTCAGCTACATAGGAATGCATTGGAGAGCATCCTTCAGAAGCCTGAGCCAAACATTAGTCAGATGCTCAGCATGATGAAGCCACTGCCCTAAGATGCTGAATATCCTAAGGAATTCTTTGTCGAAGACCTTGAGTATCTGCCCCGAACCATTTATCACATTGTAAGGCGAACTCTATGGCCCATCGAAGGACATTATCCTACAGCTAAGCTTGAAGGCACAATGAAGACATTGGTGTTCTATATTCTGAATGGCATCAGTTTCAACGCTCAAAATTTCTTCATCAGGCAACTTGCTGCACCTGGAATTGATCTATTTGGCCTGAAGTTTTATGCTCCATGGGTTATCGCTTAATCAAGCTTCATTCTTCTGTCAACTATCAGCCCTCTACGCGCAACCATCTTATCTTCCTGCCTGAGGTTGATATGTCTGCCGAAGCCATCTACCTTGAGCCTGCCAAGGAGCCACTTTATATTCATAATGTTGATCGCCAAAGCTTCAAGAAACTTGGCCACCAAGAACTCATTTGTTGCTCATGAAGCCTGTAGGAGGTCCTGGAAGAGTCTCACACTTCTCTGCTCTGAAGACGATCTTCGCAAAGATGGCTTCACTGAGGGTTTCAAATTTGACTCCACTCCTCCTCGCAAGGCAAGCTGACGTCGAACTTCACCCATTGAAGATTCTGAGTATTCATCCTCGGCTGCAACTGTTGTTGCAAGAGTCGTCGAAGAAGAAGACGATGCCACTTCACTAGCCATGGCTTCACTGCGTTTCGACACTGCACCAGGCCCCTCTGAACAACCAAACTCCAACGTTGACCCTGCACCTTCATCTACTCCTGATGGGAACGAGTAGATGCTCTATGTCTTTAAACCTTTTTGGTCCTTACCGATAAAAGGGGGAGAAGCATATGAGTTGATAGTCTTCAAGCGGGTCCATATGGGTAGTTGCTATTTTTCTGCTAAGTGGTTACAACTCTCATTTTTGATACATTTGGTTCTTTGGGTGGTAACACTTAAACTTGATGGTCGTCTGCCACTTTGTCTGCCACTTTGTGATGCGATGATAAATTCCGCATGAAGTCATTCCGCTGACGCCCATTTTACACTATGCATGTCATTATCTTCGTTATATCTTTATATGCATAATGAATTGTCTCCATTAGTTTAAGAGGATCTCCACAATTAAAACCTGCCATGCACATTTGCATTCAAGAGAAAACTACTTATATGCACATCTTCAGGGGGAGCCTTTTGCTACTTATGAAGACAATACCTTTACCCTTACAATTTCACATACTTTTATCCCCGTTGAAAACTTCAACCAGTTTGTCATCAATCACCAAAAAGGGGGAGATTGTCTGTGCATCTAGTGCCCCCTAGTTGGTTTTGGACTATTGACGACAAACTTGGTTGAGGGACTAATGTGTTTGTGAGAATTGCAGGATAACACAGGTAGTAGTCCCTCATTGATTCAGTTTACCTACCAGAGATGACCCCTAAAAATGTGTGAAGATATTGAAGACAATGGTGGTTTGTGAAGAGATTCACATTGAAGACTATGACATGAGAAGACATCGCATGAAGACTATGGATTGCGAAGACATAGTTATTTCGTAGTTCCCTTTTCTTCTTTGTTGAGTCATAGGGACCACCGTACTGTTAAGTGGGGTCCAAGTGAACAAAGTCAGAGTGAATGAAGTGATGCTCAACCAAATCCTATGTCTTCGAGCGAAGACAATGAGAGCAAATCTTATCCAGAGCCGGATAAGTCAGCTTTACTTGTAGCCCAAGTAAAGTTGCCGCGTGTGTTTGAAATCTGACCATTGGACACATGTCAGTTCCTTAGTGACCCAGGGTCATTTTGGACAAATCAGGTCAGGTTGCCTCCTGGCTATAAATAGCCCACCCCCTACACCATAAATTGGTGGCTTCTCAGAGTTAGTACCCGGCTTTAGTCGTTTGAGAGCAACTCACCTCTGAAGCCTTTGAGAGAGAAATCCTTGTGAGGACAAAGCCCTAAACACCCAGAGCCAAAGAGTGTTAGGCATCACTGAAGTCTTTCTGTCTGCGTGATCTGAAAACTTGTTACACTTGAGGACTGTGAATCCTCCAGCCTGTTAGGCATCGCGTTCTGAGCATCCAAGAGTCATTGTGGATCGCCGGTGAAGGTTTGGAAGTCTTCCTTGAAGACTTACCAGAGTGGTTGGGCGAGGACTGTGTGTCCTTAGCTCAAGGGGAATAAGGTGAAGACGCGGTATTCTGAGTTGAATCTCAGCCTCCCTAACCAGACATACAGTTGTCACATCAACTGGAACTGTTCCAAAAAATCCCTGTCCTTAGCAAGCAACTGGTTCTATCCTCTACCTCTCTTTACTTATAGTTTGTCTTCGTGAAGTCGTTGCCTGCTTGCATGATCTAATTGACTTCACTGTGTGAAGAATGTTGTTGTTTGTCTTCATACTATCTTCCATCCTGATCCATACTACCTAGATGTTGATAGTCTTCGTGCTTTCACTTCATTGCTTACTTGACTATGGCTTGTCTAGTGTAGTCTACCTTCTGCTGCTTATCAATAGGTTCATTTCTACTGTTTGTCTTCAAAGCCCCCATGTTTTGAAGACTTTCATAAAAATCGCCTATTCACCCCCCTCTAGTAGATAACTAGGACTTTCATCCTTCCTTCGATTTCAATCATTCATTTGCACGGTGGAGGCTAATTAATTTGAGGTGTACTTATTTTGCGCAGCGGCGGGCGTGCCGTCCTCATCATCCTTTACCCCCGATACTCCCACGCTCTTTACTTGGACTCATCGAAGAACATGGACAAAAAGGATTACACCCACATCAAGTCTGTTCTCGACAGTGCCATCCTTTACTACGGCGTACGTGGTGGAGGGATCAAGACCAAGAAGGCAAGGAACGGTAGGCCCGCCTTCGGCCATAAGACCGACTTCTATTACATCCAGCAACCGAGTGATACTCTTAGTGATGGATTCTATGTCCTACACCACATGCTGGAGTACAGACGGGATCAGTAGAACCTTCACATGTCACCTACATCCGGCGATGCACATATTCTGGAATGGGCAAAGAACGTAGGAGATGTCCTGGATCATCGACTTCGAGCTGAGTTCTATCACATCTAGCGTGAACTTGCCCAAATCATCATGAAGGAGGTCCTCGAAAAAATAGGGATGTTCTACGAGGAAGGGAAAATGTCACGGGAAGACGTCCGAACACGCGTAGCCACTCAGTGTCTCGACCTGAAGCGTTTCATTAAGCTCGGGGACTATCTCCCTGACTTGGATGGATGGCGCGACATGTTGGAGTGATTGTCGATATATGACAATGTGTATGTTTAGTCTATACTTTCTGAATGACGAAACTTTGAGTTATGCACGACGAAACTTTATTTGTGATGTAATTAAATCGTTCTCCTCAACTTGCGAAGATCACTCTAGTTAGGGCATTTTGGGTACGATGAACTTTGTTATATATGCTTATGATATGTTGCTTCTATTTTGCCAAGTCTGTCTCTTTCTATTTATCAACTATATATGTTGCATATCATCGACTCATGTGACGATGCAGGTGCATAGATCATCAATGACGAAGAAGTGCTATGCGAGGAGTATACGACGAGTGGCCGGAGTGTCAGGCCTAGGTGTACCGGTTTCCGGTTTTGGAGTGATAGCCAGTAGTTAGTTTAGGTTCATGCTAGTGCGAGAGAGGGATACGAACCGACGCCTCAAGAAGCACTACATTATGTATGATGAGACATGTCATGTAATTTGTATAGCTATATCGTGATTATGATGTGACGACATGATTTGTGTTGGATGATATGATGAGACTATTATGTGTATGATATGATGAGCATATTGCATGTTTATGATGTGATTAGAATACTGTATAAAACCTACAAAAACATCACAAATACATAGAAAAAAAGATATGAGAAAATATAGTAGTAGCGCTCTTTAGCACTGGACAGGAAAACACTACTGCAAAAGCACTTAGCAGTAGCGCTGGTGTGGTAAGCGCTACTGCTAAGTAGGTATAGCAGTAGCGTGTGTCAACACGCGCTACTGATAAACGTTAGCTGTAGCGCCTTATCAGTAGCGCGGTCACCCGCGCTACTGCTAGGCTTTTCCCTAGTAGTGTCCCCTCAAAAGAAAATGAACACAAGCCACTATCTTCTCAGTCATCTCCGTGTACATCATGACTCAGTAAAGTTTCCAGTTCATTTGCATACTTACTCCTTTTTGGTTGATCATATAGATGCACTAGTATTTCTTGAATATTTTGCCAAAGCACAAAGTCACCTCTCACGATAATAGAAAATTTAGAGTTGTACAATAAAACCAACAGAGCACTACTCACAGTGAAGATTCTTTTTCCTTCAGTTGGAAAATTCAGAAATGGCATACAATTGACAGTGAACCCATCAGGACAAATGTGTTGGCCCTAGTATTTATTAGTATAAGGTTGGTTTTGCCTTGGTATTTATCCATGATACGTCTCCAACGTGTCTATAATTTATGAAGTATTCATACTATTATATTATCAACCTTGGATGTTTTATATGCATTTATATAATATTTTATATGGTTTTTGGAACTAACCTATTAACCTAGAGCCCAGTGCCAGTTTCTTCCTTGTTTTAGAGTATCGCAGAAAAGGAAAACCAAATGGAGTCTAATTGACCGGAAACTTGACAGAGCTTATTTTTGGACCAGAAGAAGGACATGGAGTAAAAGAGTTGGGCCAGAAGAGTCACGGGTTGCCCACGAGGGTGCGAGGCGTGCCCCTACCTCGTGGACAGCCCGGAGACGCCCCTGACTTGTTCTCGATGCCAAAACCTCTTATATATATATAGAAACCTCCAGAAATTAACCTAGATCGAAAGTTCCACCGCCGCAAGCCTCTGTAGCCACGAGAAATCAATCTAGGCCCTCTCTTGCACACTGCCAGAGGGGGCCATCATCACCGGAGGGCATGGAGGAGGATCCCGAAGGGGACATCATCACCATGAAGGCCAAGGACCAGAGGGGGAACCTCTCCCCATCCAGGGGGGGAGGCCATGGAGGAGGAAGCACAAGGGGAGAACCTCTCCTCCTCTCTCTCGGTGGCACCAGAGTGCCATCGGGAGGGGAATCATCGCCGTGGTGATCGTCTTCATCAACATCACCATCATCATCACCATCCTCATCTCTTTTATGCGGTCCACTCTCCCGCGCCCCACTGTAATCCCTACTTGAACATGGTGCTTTATGCCACATATTATGATCGAATGATGTGTTGCCATCCTATGATGTTTTGAGTAGATATCCTTTGTCTTTGGGTTGATTGATGATCTAGATTGGTACGAGTTGTATGTTTTATTTTGGTGCTATCCTATTATGCCTTCCGTGTCACGCAAGCGTGAGGGATTCCCGCTGTAGGGTGTTGCAATACAGTCATGATTCGCTTATAGTGGGTTGCTTGAGTGACAGAAGCATAAACCTGAGTACGGGGGTTGTTGCGTATGGGATAAAGGGGACTTGATGCTTTAATGCTACTAGATGACCCGGTTGCTCCAATGACGCAAGAACCCAATTGCAAACGATGTTAGTAGGGAGTAAGTTGATGTAGATAGCTCAAGAACCCAGTTAGAAACGATGGTAGTAGAGAGTAAGTATATGTAGATGGCAATGTAACATGAATTGTATTAATTTAGAAAGGTTTTCAGATGGAAACAATACAATGTTCGGAACGGTGGGGGTACTGTTAATGTATATAATGTCAGATACAATAATAGTGTTTTAAGTATGCAGTTTAGTATCAACCAGACAGCTTATTTAAAACCAGAAGCCAAAAGGCTCAAAGATAAAGAATATTACAATCATGACTGCTGGTCTACGTGTCTAGCATGACTTCACCAACTGCCACCACGACGCGCAGCGCTGACCACGTGTCTCGCATGACTGCTGGTCTTGGTTCCACCGACCAGTTCAAGGTATGCGTCATGTTCCTATCCCCACTGTACTGAAGTGAGAACACCTTGGGCTCCATCTTCACGGTGGCTCACAGTACAGCTTGGCAGCGGAGCGGCTCCTGCTGCAGCTCGGAGGTGCTCCGGCTCCATCTGCATCTCAACGACCCGGCAGCTCGGAGGAGCTACGCCTCCACCTGCATCTCCAGCGGCCCAGCAGCTCCCACTGCAGCTCGGAGCCGTGGAATCGGCAGATGGCGCCGCCCTTGCTTGTATCCGCGACCCACTGTGAGTGGAAGGAGAATCTCATTTCATTCTTGTAGCTGCTTGGAGTGACTGCTGTCCTTTCAACAGGATGATCAACAAAGCATGTTGTTGGTCAGGGTTGATTAAAATCAAGCTTCCTTGCAGGTCCAGGCTCAATCAGTTGAGAATTGCTAGAAGGTCTGGACTCAACCAAATGAAGCTCCCCTGCAGGCCCAGGCTGAACCAAATCAGCCTTCCTAGGGGTACTGGACTAAATCAAATCAAGTTTCTTTGTAGGTGCGGACTCGACCAAATCAGGCTTCTGTAATGGTCATTGTTCGATTTGTTCAGGTGGTCCACACACAATCAAATCATGCTTTGCTGCAGATGACTCGATCAAATCATACTTCAATATGCTCATAGTAATCACATAAAGTAAGCTACCATTTGAGGTGGATTCACCATCCGGCAGGCTTTTGTCGTTGCTTCTGCTGCACTCATCATCAAGCTGGCTCTGGACATTGCTCTCACTGCATGAATCACCATGTGGACTGTCAGTGTTATAAGGAGCATTCTCAGTGATATTGGCGGTAAGTGGTGAGCTTGGAGACTGATGATCTGACACTGACTCTGGGAATCTCATCCATAGGTTCGAATTCAATACTCCTAGGAAAGGTAATTACTATTGCTTCCTCCACAGGTCCGAATTCAGTACTGAAGAATCTGCTAAGGTAGGCTACCAGAAACGAACGCCAAAGAAAGTGTTAGAAGTACATTCATGTTCACTGTGTTGAACATAACTGGTTCAGGATTATGAAGCTATACCATCATGTACCGGAAGCGGGAGACACCCAACAAAGATTTTGCGAGTGTAGTCATGCTTCTCCCAATGATCATTATAAGAAATACCATGTAATCGTGTACAGATATAAGAAATACCTTTCTTAATAATGGTCGTTGTCATAATCATCGAAATCATCATCCAACAGCTCTTTGTGCCTTTCTTTTTTCATCGCATGGTTCTTTTCCATTATAGCATAGTTTACTAAAAAGAAACAAAAATCAGTTGAGAATGCAGTTTGCATGATATCCATTATCATCAGTACAACCAAAAGCATCTAACCAACCTTTATATAATTCAAATATTTTTTTCTTCTAGTGTAGGTGGCATCTGTCCAGGCTGTGCCGGCACTCCCTGAAGCTTGTGACTTTCCACGACAAGGGAGGCTCCAACAAGACCGTGGTGGCTGCCATTGTTGCACAGGTAAAAACTAACCTCCTTCGGTGTTTGATGAATCTGTAGAATTTTTTGTTAGCTCGTTGCTACTATCCTAATAGCCAAGTCTCGAGGGCAGTGTTGATACTTAGCTGAGTGATTCAACATTTGAGTACTAATTAGCACTAATTAGCGGCTGGGGCTTGTCTAATCATTGAGATGGGTATATTGTAGTATAAAATATTTAGCTGAGTGCTTCAGATGCTGAAGTGTATTTTCCAATTAAATCAAAAATGATTTTACACACACACACACACATGCATCCTGACAAATGCACTTCCCTGGAATTGTTGATATGCATACGTGTCATTGCTATCTGCCGTCGTTGGCCTACTTGAAGAACAAATAAGCATTTTAACATAAGGCATCACACAATTAGTTACAAAATCCAAATGCAAAAACTATGCTAGATCTGAATTTTTTTATGCATCGTTAGAGTTTACTGTAGTTTCTTACAGCAGCAACCTGAAGCCATAACACAAAACTGTACAAACTAAAATAAAAACATGTCAACATGCCTAATAACTTTGAAAGTCGGAGTCATACTACAACAGTTCACAGTCAATAGTCAGAAGAGGTTAATTAAGGTACTGGTATAAGGTACATAATTGGGCATACCTAATATCTAACCTTAAAGAATTTAGATAAGATGTCAAGGGTTCTTTAGTCTATAAATGGCACTCACCTGAACAACGAAGTCATGGTTTTCATTGCATAGCTCTAGACTAAATAATAAGGGCATAACCAAAAGATTTACGCATTAGTGCATGAACGAAGAGAAAATAAAATAAGCCTATTGTAACGCCCAGGTAATCAAGCTACAGTAATTCCATGCTAATGGTGCCACGTCACCACGGTTACTGTTGCTAATCTACCGTTAGTTCGAAAACGAGTCAAAACCGAGTCAAATTCAAACTCAAATTAATGTCAACAATAAAAGTTTTCAAAAGTTGAAACTAAAATGTTCGGGGTGTGCAGTTAAATGCCTGGGTAATTATAATAGAGCAAACACATTTTTATAAAATGCATAAATGATTTAAAATGAAATAAAACAAAGAAGAAAATAAAAGAAAATGCAAAACAGAAAACATAAAAGAAAAAAAGAAAAAAAGGAAAAGTGCCCCTGGCCCGACTGGGCCAACGGCCCAGCTGGCCACTTCCGCCGGCCCGGTCGAACCGACCCGACGACCACCCCTTATCCCCACGACCAGACCTAACCCCCCCCCCCCCCCCCCCCCCCCCCCCCCCCCCCACTCGCTCTCCCCCTCCTCCCCGATCCAGATCGGATCGAGGGGAGCGAACCACCGACGCCAGCGCCCGTAGTCGCCTCACCAGCCCCCTCCCGCATCCTCGCGCCCTCGTCCCCTCTCCCTCAGCGGCGCCCCTTGCCGCGCCTGCCGCATCGCCCCCGACGCCCTGCACCCGCCCTCCGTCGTCCGCTGCTGCCCGGAACGCCGCCTGTCGTCGGAGCCACCTCGCCGGACCTCCCTCACCGGACTGCCGCCGCCTCATCATCTCCCTAGTCGGACCTCCCCGACCTCCGTCGAGCCCGTTGACATACACCCCACGCTCCCGCGGTGAGGCTCCGTCCTCTCCTCCTTCCCCACACGCGCTCGCTCGCGCGAGACCGCGCCCGAGCCTCCAGCGCTCCGCCGCCCGCGCCGCGGCCCCGCACCGGCCAAGCCTGCCACCGCGCCCCTGCCACGCTCGCCACGCGCTCCGCCTGCCCCCTTGCCGCGCGCCCGCGCGCACCTCCTTCCCGACAACGGCATGCCTGCCCGCGCCCCGCGCCGCTGCCGGCTGCGTCCTCCGCATGGCGCGGCTCCGACCGCCGCACCTGCTACTGGGCCCCGTGCGCCTTTAGTCGACGCGCCCATGGCCTCCTCGCGCACCCCCGCCCCGTTCCGCCTCGCGCTGGCCTTCCCCGGCTGAGCCCTGCCGTGGCCTCCGCCGGCCGCCCCGCTAGATCCAGCGGCACCGCCCGGATCCGTTCCCTCGGGCACGCGCCCGTTCGTGCGCCCGTGAGCCCCAGCGCCCGAACACCCAGCGCCCGTTAAGGCCCTGGGCCACTTACACACGGGCCCCAGCGCCCAGAACGTTTATGAAAAAAGGGATTTAAAAAATATATAATAAATAAAACTAATAATTAATTAATTAACTTAATTAATCTTAATTAATTAAACTAATTAAACTTTGTTAGATTAAAGAATTAATTAAACTAATTAATCCTGATTAGATTAACCTAATCAATTAACTAAACCCTAATTAACCTAACAGAGTATGACAGGTGGGTCCCACTGGACCCACACATCAGATTGACCAGTCAACCCATGTTGACTGCTGACGTCGGCATGACATCATGTTGATGTCATAATCTATTTGCGAATTAAATTAAATAATTAATTAAGTTCCAGAAATTAATAAAATCTTTAGAAAATTATATCTTTTAATCCGTAACTCGGATTAAATTATTTTCAACATGAAAGTTGCTTAGAACGACGAGACGAATCCGGATACGCAGCCCATTCGTCCGCCACACACCCCTAACATATCGAACTCGCAACTTTCCCCCTCCGGCTTCTCTGTCCGAAAACGCGAAACACCGGGGATACTTTCCCGGATGTTTTCCCCCTTCGCCGGTATCACGTCATACCGCGTTAGGGCACCCCTAGCATCACGCTTTGTCATGTCATGCATCGTCATGCATTTGTTTGCATTATATTTATTGTTTCTTCCCCCTCTTCTCTCGCTAGACATCGAGACCGACGCCGCTGCTACCTAGTACGACTACGGTGTTGACGACCCCTCTCTCTTGCCAGAGCAACCAGGCAAGCCCCCCCCCTTTATCATCATATATCGCCTACTCTTCTCTATACTGCTTGCATTAGAGTAGTGTAGCATGTTACTGCTTCCGTTAATCCTATCCTGATGCATAGCCTGTCCTTGCTACTACTGTTGTTACCTTTACCTGCAATCCTAATGCTTAGTATAGGATGCTAGTTTATCATCAGTGGCCATACATTCTTGTCCGTCTGCCATGCTATACTATCGGGCCGTGATCACTCAAGAAGTGATCATGGGTATATACTATATACTGTATACAAGATACATGTGATGACTAAAGTCGGCTTGGCTCGAGGAGTACCCGCGGTTGATTCACGAATTGGGGGCTGGAAGGACATACTTTCCCGACAGCCCTCTGTGTGGATCTTTGTGGCGAAGCGATAGGGCAGGTTAAGACCACCTAGGAGAGAGGTGGGCCTGGCCCTGGTCGGCATTCGTGGTCATTTCAAGATAACACGTTTAACGAGATCTTGGTATTTGATCTGAGTCTGGCCACTGGCCTATACGCACTAACCATCTACGCGGGGACAGTTATGGGCACTCGACGTCGTGGTATCAGCCGAAGCCTTCGTGACGTCAGCGACTGAGCGGCACGCGCCGGATTGGACCGTAAGCCTGCTCTTGTATTAAGGGGGCTAGTTCTGCTTTCGGCCGCGTACGCAACATGCAGGTGTGCAATGGGCGATGGGCCCAAACCCCTGCGCCTTAGGATTTAGACCGGCGTGCTGACCTTTCTGTTGTGCCTAGGTAGGGCTGCGACGTGTTGATCTTCCAAGGCCGGGCATGACCCAGGAAAGTGTGTCCGGCCAAATGGGATCGAGCGTGTTGGGTTATGTGGTGCACCCCTGCAGGGAAGTTAATCTATTCGAATAGCCGTGATCTTCGGCAACAGGACGACTTGGAGTTGTACCTTGACCTTATGACAACTAGAATCAGATACTTAATAAAACACACCCTTCCAAGTGCCAGACACAACCGGTGATCGCTCTCTCACAGGGCGACGAGGAGAGGATCATCGGTTAGGATTATGCTACACGATGCTACTTGGTGAACTTACCATCTACTCTCTTCTACATGCTACAAGATGGAGGTGGCCAGAAGCGTAGTCTTCGACAGGACTAGCTATCCCCCTCTTATTCCGGCATTCTGCAGTTCAGTCCACATATGATACCTCTTTTACATTTGATACCAATGCATACATATGTAGTGTAGCTCCTTGCTTGCGAGGACTTTGAATGAGTACTCACGGTTGCTTTTCTCCCCCTTTTTCCCTTTCCTATACCCGATTGCTGTGACCAGATGTTGGAGCCCAGGAGCCAGACGCCACCGTCGATGACGACTACTACTACTCGGGAGGTGCCTACTACTACGTGCAGCCCGCTGATGACGACCGAGAGTAGTTTAGGAGGATCCCAGGTAGGAGGCCTGCGCCTTTTTCGATATGTATCCCAGTTTGTGCTAGCCTTCTTAAGGCAACTTGTTTAACTTATGTCTATACTCAGATATTGTTGCTTCCGCTGACTCGTCTATGATCAAGCTCTTGTATTCGAGCCCTCGAGGCCCCTGGCTTGTAATATGATGCTTGTATGACTTATTTTATTTGTAGAGTTGTGTTGTGATATCTTTCCATGAGTCCCTGATCTTGATCGTACACGCTTGCGTGTATGATTAGTGTATGATTGAATCGGGGGCGTCACAAGTTGGTATCAGAGCCGACTGCCTGTAGGAATCCCCCTTCCACACTCCTTGGCTGAAGTTGAGTCTAGACATTACAAAAACTTTTACTAACATGGCTGTGTGCCTTACGGGCCCACGTCGCCATCTGGGTGGTATTAGGATCTTTTACTCCTCGATCTTTCCTCTGGGACTTTGAACTCTCTCCTACTCGGGTTAAACGATTTTACTAACTCTAACCTTAGGATCTCGTGACCACGTTCACCCCAAAGTTGGATAAGCCCTAGTTATTCTTTAGAGTAGTATTTGAACATTATCCACATTGTCATTTGAGTCCTGTGAAAACATTTTTGTTTTCAGATGGAACCTATGAGATAGGTCGTGCGTCACACGACAGCCATTGGTGCCTCAGGATCACCTGCTGTGTTGGTTGAGATGATGACCTATCTGGGTTATCGCTGGCACCCTGAGTATACTGTCTACGAGGAGTACCAGGACTTCAACCAGGAGCAGTACCGTGCCATCGTCCACCTCTACTCTCGGGAGTATGACTCCACTACCGTGCTGCACACTTCTCATGATGTTGGAGTGACTATCGACATGGCGTTCCACGATGCTGCTTATGCTGCTCTGACACGTCTTCGTGGAGAGTATCAGGAGTTGGACACCTCCCCCTTCAGGCACATTGCTATCGCGTCCGATGTTGGTGCGGAGGGATACTACACTGCTGCCTACTCCACTGTCACCCGAGAGCCCTTCTACCATCAGAATCTGGTTCTGCATGCTGATGGACTGGATAGAGCTAACCGAGCTCTTCGCCACGAGTTGTACACCACCCGTCAGCACCTGTATCGTGCTCTGACACTGTTGCACCCCTTTGTCCGATCTGGTGATCTGTCGCGTTCTGTGATCTACCCTGCCAGGACTGTGATGCCCCAGGGCGTCGACTGGCCAGATGTGGGAGGCTACTCTCCCGCATTCGGTCCTCTCCTGCCACCTGCGCATTGGGTTCCGCACCATAGTATCCGTGGACCCCAGGCTACTCGCGTGGAGGTCTTCCCTTCGCATCACTACCAGCTGTCAGGCTACACCTACCTCCACAGTTCCTCCTGGGACTGATGTAGGCTTGCTTGTTAGTGTTAGATGCATTCGTCGCGAGCCTGCGTGCCGCCTATGATGTTCTTAGTCTGTGTACCGAACTCTATGCATGAACACTTTTGTAAGATGTGCAAACTACTATGTAGTATCTATCGTGTTCCTTTCATTATGCATGTTTCATCATGAATGATTCTTGTCCTCGCAATTTCTCAATGCTGAACTACTCCTGTTATATATTAGCAGGATGGTTAGACAGGAGAAGTTCCATGATGGCCTTCAAGCTGATATCAAGCTCGCACTTCTAGTGCACGACTTTGCCGATTGCGCCACCTTAGTGAACAAGGCCATCAATGTCGAAACTGGTCTGCAGGAACACCAGAGCTCTCACAGGCGCAACCGTGACACAGGCTCATCTTCGGGCCCGTCTTCGCAGAAGCATAGGATATGGATTCCCAACAGCATGTATCAGCCAACTGCACCTGCTCCAAGGCAGTCCTATGCTGCACCGCGTCTGCCTCCCCCACCAACTAGGCAGCCAAGACTTCTAGCTCCACCACCCGAAGCTCCTGTTCCCACTCCCAATAATGGTCTCTGCTACAAGTGTGGTCAGCCAGGTCACCGTGCCAGAGACTACAATCATAATCAAAATCAACTAGCCCTTCCCGCAGCTGGCCATGGAAACAACCAGCCTTGCAACAACAATGCCAGGTCTTATGGTCGTGTTCATGCCAACCACGTTGATCTTAATGAAGCTCAATACCAGCCTGCTACTGTGATGGGTACACTCCTCATAAATTCAGTACCTGCATCTGTTTTATTTGATTCAGGAGCATCGCATTCATTCATGTCAGAAGATTTTGCATACAAGCATGACGTTAAATGTGAGGAGATGAACACTTCGGTACTGGTAAAAAACCCCGTGGGACAATGTTAAACCTCACTGGTTGGCATCGACGTCCCCATGGAAATCGAAGGGCTGGAATTCTATGCCTCTCCCGTTATCCTGAAGTCGTCTAACATCGACCTCATTCTGGGAATGGATTGGTTGAAAGCGCATACTACTTCTATAGTTTGCGCCACTAAGGTCGTCCATCTGCTACACCCTTCTGATGAAATAATAGCTTACCAAGCTCATCTAGTTCAGAATGCCGAGGCACGGCTTTATGCCTTGAATGCATTGAACGCTGCACCACTTGAGGGCATTGAAAACATTCCCGTCGTTCGTGAATTCCAAGACGTCTTCCTAGAAGAACTTCTAGGGATTCCCCCTACTAGAGCTGTCGAATTCATCATCGACTTGAAACCCGGCACCACCCCTATAGCTAAACGCCCCTACAAGATGCCGCCGCATGAACTCATTGAGCTTAAGGAGGAAATCGACAAATCTCTTGTCAAAGGTTTCATTCGCCCTAGTTGCTCTCCTTGGGCAGCACCTTCTCTCTTTGTTAAAAAGAAGGATGGAACAAACCGATTAGTCCTAGACTACCGTCCTATAAACCAATCTACCATTCAGAATAAATACCCTCTTCCTCGGATCAATGATCTTTATGATCAACTGGCTGGCTCATCAGTGTTCTCCAAACTCGACTTGAGGTTGGGTTACCACCAGATCTGTGTTCGTGAAGAGGATATCCCAAAAACCGCCTTCGTGACTCGGTATGGATCATACGAGTACACCGTCATGTCATTCGGCTTAACAAATGCTCCAGCCACCTTCTCTCGTCTGATGAACTATATATTCATGGATTACCTCGACAAGTTCGTCGTGGTTTATTTGGACGATATCCTTGTATTTTCCAAGAACAAGGAAGAACATGCTGAACATCTTTGTCTTGTGCTGGCAAAGCTTCGAGAGCATCAACTGTATGCTAAGTATTCCAAGTGTGAATTCTGGCTCCCGAAGTAACCTATCTTGGGCATGTCATCTCCAAGGATGGTATTGCCGTCAACCCTGAACGGGTTCAGGCTATTCTCGATTGGACTCCTCCGAAGAATGTCAAGCAAGTCCGAAGTTTTCTCGGTCTCGCCAGCTATTGCCGTCAATTCGTCGAGAACTTCTCCAAGATTGCAAGGCCTCTGACTAATCTGTTGCATAAGGGTGTCAAGTTCGAATGGACAGACAAGTGTCAAGAAAGTTTCCAAGCGCTCAAAGACAAGTTGACTTCTGCCCCAGTGCTTGCTCCACCTGATACTAAGAAGGACTTCGTCATTTACTGTGACGCTTCCCGTCAAGGATTAGGCTATGTCCTAATGCAAGAGCGCAGAGTGATCAGGATACTACCGGAGGTTTATTGAAAATTTCTCAAAGATTACGAAGCCTATGACGGAGTTGTTGAAAAAGGATACCAAGTTCATATGGACTGAGGAATGTGAGGCTAGTTTTTAGGAGTTGAAGAAACGTTTGGTTACCTCTCCAGTGTTGATTTTACCGGATCAGACCAAGAATTATGAGGTGTATTGTGACGCTTCACGTCGAGGACTTGGAGCAGTTCTTATCCAGGAAGGAAGAGTTGTTTCATATGCCTCACGACAGCTTAAGCCCCATGAGTTGAATTATGCTACACATTATTTGGAGTTAGCAGCCGTAGTGCATGCGTTGAATACTTGGAGACATTTTCTGATTGGAAACCATTGCGAGATGTACATGGATCACAAGAGTTTGAAGTATATTTTCACACAGAAGGAGTTGAACCTCAGACAAAGGAGATGATTGGAGCTCATCAAGGATTATGATATGAAATTGCATTATCACCCCGGGAAGGCTAACGTAGTAGCTGACGCGTTGAGCCGTAAGAGCCATGTCAAAACCCTAATGACGGGAGATTTACCAAGGGAGTTAGCCGAAAATCTTCGAGAGCTATGTTTGGAAATAGTTCCAAGAGGCTATGTAGCAGCATTGGAGATTCAGTCTACTTTGATGGATAAGATCAGAGAAGCCTAGAAGACTGACAAGGAGATTGCCTCTATAAAGGAGAAAATGAGCAAGGGAAAGGCTAAAGGATTTCGTGAGGATGAGCACGATATCTTATGGTTTGAAGATCGTGTTTATGTGCCTAATGATTCGGAGATCAGGAAGTTAATTTTACAAGAGGCCCATGATTCACCGTATTCGATTCATCCAGGAAACACCAAGATGTATTTGGATTTGAAGGATATTTTCTGGTGGACCGGAATGAAGAAGGATATTGCGGAATATGTAGTAGTTTGTGATGTATGCCAGAGAGTAAAGGCAGAGCATCAGAAGCCAGCCGGATTGCTACAGCCATTGCCGATACCTGAATGGAAGTGGGATAAGCTAGGCATGGATTTTATTACAGGATTGCCCAGAACACGTTCAGGCTATGACTCGATATGGGTTGTAGTCGATCGTTTGACAAAGTTAGCTCATTTCATTCCAGTGAAGACTACCTATACCAGTGCAAAGTTGGCAAAAGATATACATGACTAGAATCATTTGTCTGCATGGAGTTTCAAGGAGCATAGTATCAGATAGAGGAACCCAATTTACCTCAAAGTTCTAGAATCAGTTGCATGAAACTTTGGGTACCAGCCTGGAGTTTAGCACAACTTTCCACCCACAGACAGATGGACAGACTGAGAGAGTCAATCAGATTTTCGAGGATATGCTAAGAGCTTGTGCGCTAGACTATGGATCTAGTTGGGACGAGAATTTGCCGTATGCAGAGTTCTCTTACAACAACAGCTATCAATCCAGTTTGAAGATGGCCCCTTTCAAAGCCTTGTACGAAAGGAGGTGCAGGACCCCATTGTCTTGGGATGAAATTGGAGACCGCCAGTTGTTTGGACCGGATCTGATAAAGGAGTCTGAACAGAAAGTGAAATTGATTCGCGATAGGCTCAAGGTAGCTCAATCCAGGCAGAAGAGTTATGCAGATTCTAAACGCAAGGAGACAGTTTACGAAGTCGGAGACCGAGTTTATCTTCGAGTATCACCACTTCGAGGAGTTAAGCGCTTTGGAGTTAAGGGAAAGTTAGCGCCACGTTTTGTAGGCCCATACAAGTTTTGGAGTGTATGGGAGAAGTTGCCTATAAGTTGGAATTTCCTGAAGGATTGTCAGGAGTTCACGACGTGTTCCACGTTTCCTAGTTGAAGAAGTGCCACGCAGAGATGGCTGATATACCGCTGAGAGATACGGTACCGCTGGAAGCTATTCAGTTGGACAGTGATTTGACCTATAAGGAGAAACCAGTTAAGATTCTAGAGTATGCCAGCCGAGTCACCCGCAGCAAGGTTATCAAGTTTTGCAAGGTTCAGTGGAGCCACCACACGGAGGATGAAGCCACCTGGGAGTGAGAGGAAAATTTGCTGAAGGACCACCCTCACCTATTTTCTAGCCAACCCGAATCTCGAGGGCAAGATTCATCTTAAGGGGGGTAGGTTTGTAACATCCCAAATTTTCAATTTGAAATGTTATACACTAGATTATCATTGCATATCATATTTATTGCATTTTGGTTGATCCTAGAAATTTCACGCAACTCAAGGACCCTCGGAGAGAGTTGGGGATTTCGTTATTTTCATATTTGAGTTTGTCTCAAATTTTGAAAATAGGATCATTTGATTTTATTTATTTTCTCTTCAATTATTTCTATTACAAAAATATGAGAGAGGGAATAAAATGACTTTCCCAAAATAAAGAAATATTGAGGATTTAATAAAAAAATCAAATAAAATTTTATTTTGGTTTTATCTACTATTTTATTTAAATTTAGGAAAAATGCGCGTTTTTCAAAATTTCATTTAGGCCCCAAATAAATGTTCATCCTGTGTGGCTTGATTTTAGAAGCCGGGGAAATTTTATTTCGAGATTTTTGGAGTCCGTTTAGTATTACTTTTGTTTTTTTCCGAGCGTAATTATTTAAAAAAAGTCCGAACCAACCTTGAGCCGTAACCGGCCAGGACTCCTCCTGGCCGGGCCTTTTATGAGCGCCCCGAGGCCCCCGGCCAAAGCCCAGCCGCGCCCCCGCCCTAACCATAACCCTAGCCGGTGCCGCCGCCGCCGCCCCGCGCCGCACCGCCCGCCCGCGCCGCCACCCCGCCACCGCCCGCCCGCGCCGCCGCCGCCGGAGTCGCCGGAGGTAGTTTTTTTTCTCCTCCGGTTTTTCTCGAAAAACCATTCAGTTTTTCCAACGGTTTTGTCGTTTTTTTAGTTTCGGTTTTTTAAATAGATCGGTTTTTCCGGTTTATTTAATTAGCGAGCGTTCGTCCGTTCGTTCATTTTAACGAACGTTCATCATTTTTCTTTTTCTCGGATTAAATCCGCGATTTTTCAGATCGCGATTCCTGATCCGATTTTCGTTTTAGTCTAACTTTTCGCTCGTTTATCGGAATCAGGCAATTCAAGCGCCTGAAGTTTCGTCTCGAAACCCTCTTTCTGTTTAACCAACTCAAAGAAGTTTTTGCTACTGTAAAAATTGCCCTAGATCCAGAATAGTAAACGAAGCCTTTGTCTTTTGCCATTTGTCTTTCGTTGCTTCGTTCGATTTGATTCTTTTTGCCAACCGGAGTTCTTAAGTTGAACTTTCTGGTTATATCTCTTATGTGAGTTTTACCTGTGCATTAGTTGAGTACTTATTTTATGCTTGTTTGTTTGTGATAGAGTACCCGGAGTGCGCCGCTTGTTACTTCGAATCGCTAGGTTTCCCGGATCATCGGCAAGGCAAGTAACACTTTGATCATGTTTTCCCTCTACCCAGTTTTATTGCATTAGATCAATCCTCACACATTGCATGATTAGGATCTAATTAAATTGTGGGTTCGGGAAGTAGATGAGGTAGAACCTATTACCTGTTATTATCAAACCCCTGGGAGTGTCTTCTACGTTTGCTTATTATTGCCATGCTATGCTCGTAGGCGTGGATTGGGTTTGAGAGTATTTCATGACATATGTGAGTTTATTAATTAATGATTTATTTAAGGTGGCAACTTAAACACACATCTGGGTGGATTGAGGCACCTGGGTATTCCAGGATTGCCTGTTTTTTTATGGACCGCCACCCAGGCTCAAAGGGGTCATGAGATTATTCATGCTAGAAACTTCCGTGTGCAGCCACAAGCTAATATGGGCTCTAGCATAGTTGATTAAGTTGTGCGAACTCTTACAGTGGTAGACTAGCAGATGTAGGGGAAAGTAGGTGTAACGGTCTACCCGATCGTAAGGTGCTAATGCTTCTGAAAGACTATGTCTCGGTCATCCGTCTTCTCAAACACCATGCAGTGCGAGAAACCAAACGAAGGCGATCGAGTCTTGTGGGGAAAAGTGCGCAAACCTCTGCAGAGTGTATAAACTAATCATGATTAGCCATGTCCCCGGTTATGGACATCTTGAATATCTAGTACTTGGATTATCATGTGAATCTCAACATGTTACCCTAAAATTAATTTTGATGGGTTTTGTTTAATGATGATGCTTAGTTGAGATTAAGAATGCTGTCAACCATTCTCAATGTTTAACAACTACCATGATAGTTAAATAAAAATTATTCCTTTGCAGTAGGGAAAAATTGGCTTTACGCAAAACTATAACCATAGAGCTTTTCACCAGCCAAATATGCATATAGAATAGCCTATTTCATTCCATTACTCTCTATGTGTTATTTTGCCAGCATATTCCATGTGCTGACCCTTTTCAGGCTGCAACGTTAATGTTGCAGACTTTTCAGACGACGATTAAGGAGTTTTTAGGTCGTGGTTCTATACTCAGTGATGCCATTGGAGTTGATGGACTCACTTATCTTCCAAGTCTTCCGCTGTTATCGTTATTAGTTGGCTTTAAGCCATATTTATTGTAATAAGTTCTCTTTTGAGACATTCGATGTAATAAGTGTGTGATTGCTACTCTATTATAAATCCTTCAAGTACTATGTGGTGTTAGCATTACTGATCCAGGGATGACACCTGAGCACAGAGATTGGACCGTTTGAGGTCTGGTCGCTACAATGTAGAGTCGTGTCAGTGGCAGATAGGGCTTGAGAGAATATTGATCTTACCTTTAGCTCCTTGTGGGTTCGACACTCCATACTTATCACTTCCACCGCTGGGAATTGCTATGATGATTCCCTACACTTGGGGATTATCAAGCTCTTTTCTGGCGCCGTTGCCGGGGAGCAATAGCATGGGGTTGATATTCTCGTGTGTGCTTGTTTACTTTCTTCACTAAGTAGATTTTGTTTTTCCTTTTTTGTTTCTGTTTAGTTGTGGGTGAAACATACGAATTTTTTTAAAATGATGAAAATACAAAAAAAATTACTTGCCTCTCATGGCTAAAAAGTTTTTCAAAAAGAGAAGTGATTGGAAAGTTATGCATTGAAGAAGTGAGGGTCTTCCTTGAGCACTCATGTTCATGCTCACGGAAACAATGTAGATTTTTTCTTGGAAGTTTCTTTGTAATTATTATCCCATTGTATATATCCATTGTATTATAAAAATAGTGTGCCAAGCTTTGGTTTTAGGATGATTAGATTGCTTGTTTACTATGTGTAGAACAAAAAACAGAAACTTTGCCTGTAGCGCGTGATTTTACATTTTTTACTGGAAAGTAAAATGGGTATGAAACTTTTTGCACATTACTTCTGTAAAAAAAAATCATATTTGTTTACAATTTTTTGGAGTTACAGAAGTTTACTAAACCTCCAGATTACTACAAATTGTCCTATTTTAGACAGATTCTGTTTTTCGTGTGTTGTTTGTTTATTTTGATGCATCTATGGCTAGTATTGGAGGGTATGAACCATAGAGAAGTTGGAATATAGTAGATATAGTTCTCATATGAAATTGGAATGAGTTTGAAACAGTATCTAAAGGTAGTGATTTGCTTTATTATACTAACGAATCTCACAAAGTTTTTGTTAAAGTTTTATGTGGATGAAGTGTTCGAAGATCGAGGAGCTATCAATATGAGAAGAATAAAGAGAGGCAAGAGTTCAAGCTTGGGGATGCCGAAGGCACGCCAAGTAAATATTTCAAGGATACTCAAGCATCTAAGCTTGGGGATGCCCCGGTTGGCATCCCATCTTTCTTCTTCAACAATTATCGGTATACCTCGGTTTTTGTTTTGTTCACATGATTTGTGTCCTTTGTGTTTTTATTTTTCTTTAAGAACCATGCTAGTATGAGATGTCCCTTCATCGATCTATAGAATGATTCATGTGCTTCACTTATATCTTTTGAGTACGACCTCATAGAATGCTCTTTGTGCTTCACTTAAATCTTTTGAGTATGGTTTTATAGAATGCTTCGTGTGCTTCACTTATATATTTTGAGCTTGGATATTGGTTAGTCTATATTAATTGAAGAATTCTCCATGAACTTCACTTATATATTCTGGAGTATGAATAATGCTGTCATCTAAAGCGGGTTTGGAAGAGTTTCAACTTTAGGAATTAGTGATCCCACAATTCCGAATGAGAAGAATTTTGTTTATGAGGAGAGTAGTAAAATTTCGATGCTTGTAGATCACGAACAGAATGCTTTATGTGATGGTTATATTGTTGAACTCATTCATGATGCTACTGAAAATTATTATGAGGGAGGAATACATGCTTGTAGGAGTTGAAATAATATCAAATTTCCTCTCTATATGCTTAATGTTTTACTTGTTTTTCCTTCCTATGCTAGGTTATTCTTGTTCCTATAAATTATGTGCTCAGAAAATCCATAGGCATAGGAAGTGGGTTAGATTTAAATGTGCTAGTCATATTCTTCATGATGCTCTATTTGTGTTTCAATTCTTATCTTTTATGTGAGCATCATTGAAATCATCATGCCTAGCTAAAAGGCATTAAAGAAAAGCGTTTGTTGAGAGACAACCCAATATTTACCCTTACTGTTTTTGTGTGTTCTCATGATTAAGCTACTGTATTAATCATGTATTATAGATTTTTTTCAATAAAGTGCCAAGTAAGACCTTTGGGAAGACTTGGGTGAAAGTTAATGCGATCTTGCTGTAAAAAACAGAAACTTTGCGCTCACGAGATTAGCTGCCATTTTTACAGAAGAGTGCGATTGAGTTGATTCTTTTTTCAGAAGATTAATAGACAAATTC